>NC_041391.1:301939213-301951038 GCF_002162155.2 Triticum dicoccoides | reverse complement strand
CAATAGAGCTTTTCAGCAAGCTCACATGCTCAACTATATTGTAGTCATCTATAATTTCTAACACTCACGCAATACTTGTGGTTATGGAGTTTCAGCCGGACACTGAGAAAGATAGGGGCTTATTGTGTTGCCTCCCAACGTATTCACCTTTAGGTGATGTCAACAATAATAGCCCATGCTAACTAACATCCAATTGGATATATATATATATATATATATATATATATATATATATATATATATATATATATATATATATATATATATATATCATGATCTTTCAAACACGAGGAGCTTGCCAAAGGATAAAATGAAAAAGGGAAAGGTGAGGATAACCTTGACTCAAGCATAAAGTAAAAACATAAAGTAAAAGATAGGCCCTTCGCAGAGGGAAGCAGAGATTGTCATGTGCGTTTAGGGTTGATGCACAAAATCTTAATGCAAAAGAACGTCACTTTATATTGCCCCTTGTATGTGGACCTTTATTATTCAGTCCGTCGCTTTTATTACTTCCACAACAAGATCGTACAAAGCTTATTTTCTCTACACTAATAAGTCATACATAGTTAGATAGCAATTTTTATTGCTTGCAACATGACAATTTACTTGAAGGATCTGACTCAATCCATAGGTAGGTGTGGTGGACTCTCATGGCAAAACTGGGTTTAAGGGTATTTGGAAGCACAAGTAGTATCTCTACTTGGTGCAAGGAATTTGGCTAGCATGAGGGAGAAAGGCAAGCTCAACATGTTTGGAAGGTCAATGACAATATACTTTAACTGAGATGCGTGAAAACATAAACCATTACGTTGTCTTCCTTGTCCAACGTCAACTCCTTTAGCATGTCATACCTAATGAGTGCTCCCAATTATAAAAAGGTGTCCAAGATAATATATTTGTATGTGAACCCCTCTTTCCTTATCACTTCCTATTAATTGCAACGATGACCAAAACTACGTTCATCAACTCTCAACAATTTTTATGCCTCATACTTTCTATGTGTGAAGTTATCACTATCCATAAGATCAATATGAACTCTTTTATTCTTTCTACTTTCTCAAGATCATAGCAACATAGCAAAGCCCTTGACTCAACACTAATCTTTATTATAGATAGCTGACGGACTCGATTACAAAAATAGATCACAAAGCAAAGCTCAAAACTACTTGATATCAAAACTTCACTCTACTAGATCAAGATACTATTAAAAGGATCGAACTAAATAAAACGGTAAAGATAGGAGTGTGATGGTCATACGATACCGGAGCACCTCCCCCAAGGTTGGCAGTTGCCAAGGGGAGTGCCCATACCAATGTGATTATGTCCTCGAAGGTGATGAAGCAGGAGTTGTTGATGATGTAGGCTTGTTCCTCAATTTACGCTTGAGTATAATATTTTGCTCCTTTAGGTCCTCGATCTCATGCTCAAGGCTTAATACTCTTTTGCATAATTCCTGTTTATTTTCCTGCAAGAGATGAAAAGGGATAAACTCGATCTTTGGCTTCTTTGGGAGGCTTGACTTTTAAAATTCCATGTGCATGTCCCCAGGCTGAGGTAATGGGGCTTCTTCTTTGTGTGAACTCGTCTCCTCCTTTACTTTAGGCTCATAGTCTTCCCCTTCTTCAGACGTCCAGCCAAAATGGTCCAAGTCCCCATAGACCTTAGGGTCTGCAAGGTAATCAGCCACATAACTTTTCCCTTCCGAATCTTGGGACGACATATTGCTCTTAAATCTGAAACAGAAATAGCTCGAAACGAAAACAGAGGATATTTGCGTGATACGGTGGTCAAAACCTTCGGGAGTATATATAATGAATTTTTACTTACCAAAATACGTAACGTGCAAGAAAACGGAGTCTGGGAGGCACACGAGGTGCCCACGAGACAGGGGGGCGCGCCCAATAGGGGTGGGCGCGCCCTCCACTCTCGTGGAGGCCTCGTGTCCCTTTCGGACTACTTCTTTCTTCCTAAAATTCTTAAATATTCCAAAACTGATAAAAAATGCCATTGGAGTTGTTTTGGAGTCGGTTTACTTACTATACCACATACCTATTCCTTTTCGGAGTCTGGAACATTCTGGAAAGTGTCCCTTATGTATTCCTCAGGGGTTACGGTTTCAATGATATTAGTTTCAACATTGATAGGATTACCTAAAATATAATTTTTAATTCTTTGACCGTTTACCACCCTCGGACTCGTGCCTTTGACATTGTTGATTTTTATGGCACCAGAACGATTGACCTCCTCGATAACATAAGGACCTTCCCATTTTGAGAGAAGTTTTCCTGCAAAAAATCATAAACGAGAGTTGAATAATAACACATAATATCCTATGTTAAACTCACGCTTTTGTATCCTTTTGTCATGCCAGTGTTTGACTTTTTCTTTGAATAGCTTGGCATTCTCATATGCTTGGGTTCTACATTCATCAAGTGAGATAATATCAAACAACCTCTTCTCACCAGCAAGTTTGAAGTCATAATTGAGCTCTTTAATAACCCAATATGCCTTATGTTCAAGTTCAATAGGTAAATGACATGCTTTTCCATAGACCATCTTATATGGAGACATACCCATAGGATTTTTGTATGCGGTTCTATAGGCCCATAATGCATCATCAAGTTTTTTGGACCAATTATTTCTAGACCTATTCACAGTCTTTTGCAAAATTAATTTGAGCTCTCTATTGCTCAACTCTACTTGACCACTAGACTGTGGATGATAAGGAGATGCGATTCTATGATTGACATCATACTTAGCAAGCATCTTACGGAAAGCACCATGAATAAAATATGAACCACCATCAGTCATAAGATATCTAGGGACTCCGAACCTCGGAAAAATAACTTGCTTAAGCATTTTAATAGAAGTGTTATGATCAGCACTACTAGTTGGAATAGCTTCTACCCACTTAGTAATGTAATCAACAGCAACTAAAATATGTGTATAACCATTAGAGGCAGGAAAAGGTCCCATATAATCAAAGCCCCAAACATCAAACGGTTCAATAACAAGAGAATAATTCATAGGCATTTCTTGACGTCTAGTAATGTTACCTACTCTTTGGCATTCATCACAAGATAAGACAAACTTACGAGCATCTTTGAAGAGAGTAGGCCAATAAAAACCAGATTGTAGTACCTTGTGTGCAGTTCTATCTCCAGTGTGGTGTCCTCCATAAGATTCAGAGTGACACTTACGTACAATCTGTTCCTGTTCATGCTCAGGTACACAAAGTCTAATAACACCATCTACTCCTTTATAAAGGTGTGGGTCATCCCATAAGTAATGTCTTAAATCATAAAAGAACTTTTTCTTTTGCTGGTATGTGAAACTAGGCGGTATAAATTTAGCAACAATGTAATTAGCATAATCAACATACCAAGGAGCAGTATGAGAAGCATTAACGACCGCTAATTGTTCATCAGGAAAACTATCATCAATAGGCAGTGGGTCATCAAGAACATTCTCTAACCTAGACAAGTTGTCTACAACGGGGTTCTCAGCTCTCTTCTATCAATAATGTGTAAATCAAATTCTTGGAGCAAGAGAACCCATCTAATGAGTCTAGGCTTAGCATCTTTCTTTTCCATAAGATATTTAATAGCAGCATGATCAATGTGAATAGTAACTTTGGAATCAACAATATAAGGTCTAAAATTATCACATGCAAACACAACTGCTAAGAACTCTTTTTCAGTAGTAACGTAATTTTTTTGGGCAGTATCAAGAGTCTTACTATCATACTGGATAACATTCAATTTCTTATCAACTCTTTGCCCTAGAACAGCACCTACAGCATAATCACTGGCATCGCACATAATTTCAAAAGGTAAATTCCAATCAGGTGGCTGAACAATAGGTGCAGTGATCAAAGCTTTCTTAAGTATTTCAAATGCTTCTACACAATCATCATCAAAGACAAAAGGAATATCTTTTTGCAATAAATTAGTCAGAGGCCTAGAGATTTTAGAAAAGTCCTTAATGAACCTCCTATAAAAACTGGCATGACCAAGGAAACTTCTTATACCTTTTATGTCCTTGGGACATGGCATCTTTTCAATAGCATCAGCTTTGGCTTTATCAACTTCAATACCTCCCTCGGATATCTTGTGCCCCAAAACAATGCCTTCGTTAACCATAAAGTGACATTTTTCCCAATTCAGGACGAGACTAGTGTCTTCACATCTCTGCAAAACTCGATCAAGGTTGCTCAAACAATCATCAAAAGAGGATCCATAAACGGAGAAATCATCCATGAATACCTCACAAATCTTTTCACAAAAATCAGAGAATATAGCCATCATGCATCTTTGAAAGGTAGCAGGTGCATTACATAAACCAAAAGGCATACATCTATAAGCAAAAGTACCAAAAGGGCAAGTAAAAGTAGTTTTAGATTGATCCTTCGCTGACACAGGTATTTGAGAGAAGCCAGAATAACCATCTAGAAAGCAGAAATGTGTGTGTTTGGATAGTCTTTCTAATATTTGATCAATAAAAGGTAAAGGGTAATGATCTTTCTTAGTAGCTTTATTTAACTTACGAAAATCAATTACCATCCTATAACCTGTAATAATTCTTTGCGGGATCAATTCATCTTTATCATTAGGAACAACGTTAATACCTCCCTTTTTAGGAACGCAATGGACAGGGCTTACCCATTCACTATCAGCAACGGGATAAATAATACCTGCCTCAAGGAGCTTTAGTATCTCCTTTCTTACCACTTCTTTAATCTTGGGGTTTAGTCATTGTTGAGGATCTCTACTAGTTTGAAATCGTCCTCCATATTAATTTTCTGTTGCCATAACATGGTACTAACGCCCTTAAGATCATCCAGAGTATATCCAATAGCATCTCGGTGCTTCTTCAGAGTTTTCAATAATCTTTCTTCTTGTTGCTCTGAAAGGTTAGCACTAATAATAACAGGATATATTTTCTTTTCATCAAGATAAGCATACTTAAGATTATCAGGTAATGGTTTGAGTTCAAACACGGGATCACCCTTGGGTGGAGGGGGATCCCCAAGAATTTCAACGGGAAGGTTATGTTTCAGCATAGTTTCCTGTTTGAGGAACACTTCATCTATTTCCCTTCTTTCCTTCATAAACATATCGTTTTCATGGTCTAGCAAATATTGTTCTAACTGATCAGTAGGAGGAACAACAATGGAAGGAAGACCAATAATCTCATCCTTACTAGGTGGTTCCCTATCACGAGGTTGTCTAAGAAACTTAGCACAATTAAACTCATGGGACATACCATCTATACCAACTGTGACAGTATCTTTTTCACAATCAATCTTAGCACTAGCTGTATTCAAGAAGGGTCTACCAAAAATAATGGGACAAAAATCATCTTGTGGGGAACCAAGAACAAGAAAATCAGCAGGGTATTTAACCTTCCCACACAAGACTTCAACATCTCTAACAATCCCAAAGGGTTTAACGGTATCCCTATTAGAAAGCTTAATAGTAACATCAATGTCTTCTAATTCAATGGTTGCAATGTCATGCATAATTTCTTGATATAAGGTATAAGGTATTGCACTAGCACTAGCACACATATGACATAGGCCATGATAACAATGATCTCCTATTTTAATACAAATAACAGGCATGCCTACGACAGGTCTATGTATCTTAGTATCTGGTCTAGCAATATTAGCAGTCTCACCATAGAAATAAATATCATGCCCATCTAAATCCTCATCCAAGAGATCTTTAACCACAGCAATACTAGGTTCAACATTAATTTGCTCAGGAGGTGTATAAGTCCTAGTATTACTCTTACGAACAACAGTCGAAGCTTTAGGATCCTTTATCCTAACAGGAAAAGGAGGTTTCTCAACATAAGTAGTAGGAACAATAGGATCACTATAGGTGATAGTCTTTTCTTCGACTGTAATAGGTGCAACTACTTTAACTTCAACATGAGGATTATATTTAAACCACTTCTCTTTAGGGAGATCAGCGTGAGTAGCAAAAGATTCACAGAAAGAAGCTACTATCTCAGAGTCAAGTCCATACTTAGTGCTAAATCCACGGAAAGCATCGGTATCCATAAAAGATTTAACACAATCGAACTTAGGTGTCATACCTGACTCCTTACCATCGTCGGAACCCCAATCTTCAGATTTGTGTTTAATTCTTTCCAATAAGTCCCATTTGAAATCAATAGTCTTCAGCATATAAGAGCCTGCTCAGTAAGTATCGAGCAGGTTGCGATTATCAAGAGAAAGCCGAGCATAAAAATTCTGAATAATCATTTCCCGGGAGAGCTCATGATTGGGGCATGAATATAACATTGACTTAAGCCCCCCCCCAAGCTTGAGCGATGCTTTCTCCTTCGCAAGGCCAGAAATTATATATGTAATTGCGATCACGATGAACAAGATGCATAGGATAGAACTTCTGGTGAAAGTCCAACTTCAATCGCTTATAATTCCAAGATCTCGTATCATCACATAGCCTATACCATGTCAATGCATCTCCCTTCAAAGATAAAGGGAAGACCTTCCTTTTGACAACATCATCGGGAATACCTGCAAGCTTAAATAATCCACAAACTTCATCCACAAAGATAAGGTGTAAATTGGGATGCAATGTTCCATCTCCTGCAAATGGATTAGCTAGCAGTTTCTCTATCATACTCGAAGGAATCTCAAAGTAAATATTTTCATAAAGTTCAGTAGGTTGAGGAGCAACCTTGGCTCTTTTGGTCGGGGTGAAGATACCCCGAGCAAGCCCCTCAAAGGATTAGTTTCCATAGTGACAAGTAACAGAAAATTTCAGCACACTATATAAATGTTTCCTTACCAAGTTCCACTCACCAAAAGTGCTACACTCCCTGGCAACGGCGCCAGAAAAGAGTCTTGATGACCCACAAGTGTAGGGGATCAATCGTAGTCCTTTTGATAAGTAAGAGTGTTGAACCCAACGAGGAGCAGAAGGAAATGATAAGCGGTTTTCAGTAAGGTTTTCTCTGCAAGCACTGAAATTGTAGGTGATAGATAGTTTTGTGATAAGATAAATGGTAATGAGCAACAAGTAAATAAACTAAAAAAATGCAGCAAGGTGTACCAATCCTTTATGTAGCAAAGGATAAGCCTGGACAATTTCTAATAATGAGAAAGGAGCTCCCGAGGACACATGGGAATTATCGTCAAGCTAGTTTTCATCACGTTCATATGATTCACGTTCGGTACTTTGATAATTTGATATGTGGGTGGACCGGTGCTTGGGTACTGCCCTTTCTTGGACAAGCATCCCACTTATGATTAACCCCTATTGCAAGCATCTGCAACTACAAAAGAAGTATTAAGGTAAACCTAACCACAACATTAAACATATGGATCCAAATCAGCCCCTAACGAAGCAACGCATAAACTAGGGTTTAAGCTTCTGTCACTCTAGCAACCCATCATCTACTTATTACTTCCCCATGCCTTCCTCTAGTCCCAAATAATGGTGAAGTGTCATGTAGTCGACGTTCACATAACACCACTAGAGGAAAGGACAACATACATCTCATCAAAATAAAGAACGAATACCAAATTCACATGACTACTAATAGCAAGACTTCACCCATGTCCTCAGGAACAAACGTAACTACTCACAAAGCATATTCATGTTCATAATCATAGGAGTAATAATATGCATAAAGGATCTGAACATATGATCTTCCACCAAGTAAACCAATTAGCATCAACTACAAGGAGTAATCAACTCTACTAGCAACCCACAGGTACCAATTTGTGGTTTTCATACAAGATTGGATACAAGAGATGAACTAGGGTTTTGAGAGGAGATGGTGCTGGTGAAGATGTTGATGGAGATTGACCCCCTCTCGATGAAAGGATCGCTGGTGATGATGTTGATGATGATTTCCCCCTCCCGGAGGGAAGTGTCCCCGGCAGAACAGCTCCGCCAGAGCCCTAGATTGGTTCCGCCAAGGTTCCGCCTCGTGGTGGCGGAGTTTCGTCCCGTAAGCTTGCCCACAATTTTTTCCAGGGTAAAAGCTTTGATATAGTAGAAGATGGACACCGGGGGCCCACCAGGGGGTCCAGGAGACAGGGGGCACGCCCAGTAGGGGGGCGCCCCCCACTCTCCTGGATGAGGTGTGGGCCCCCTGGTGTATTTCCTTCGCCCAAAAATTCTTATTAATTCCAAAAAGATGTTTCGTGGAGTTTCAGGACTTTTGAAGCTATGCAGGATAGGTTTCTAATGTTTGCTCCTTTTCCAGCCAGAATTGCACCTGCCGGCATTCTACCTCTTCATGGTAAACCTTGTAAAATAAGAGAGAATAGCCATAAGTATTGAGATATAATGTGTAATAACAACCCATAATGCAATAAATATTGATATAATAGCATGATGCAAAATGGACATATCACGCTGCGGGCCCTAACCGCCTGCGGCTTGATGACGCGGCGATTGATGGGACGTGGGCATATCCACTTCCCCACGCTGCCTCGGCAACTATTTCGTCTGACAAAAGGGTTGCCATCTGCTACCGTGCTTTCATTGCCTTCCCTTCGTCTTGCTCCAGATCCCCTTCTCCCAACACTAAAAGAACTCACCAAATCTGCCGATTCTCTCCTCCAATCTTCCGCCAATGACTGCTGAGAAGACCAAGGCTCCAGCCCCGTCTACCGGCCCCGCCTAGTACGCCGGTGCTGACCGTGCCCTCTGCCACCGAGGAGAAGCTCTAGACCGCGCTTCTCCTGCGGCGAGCGAGGGCAACGAGTGGGGGGAGACTGCGCTCCGGGTTGCCGCCACCATGCAGGAACCCGCAAACAATACCTTCTATCCTTTCTTCCTGCACAGCGTCTCTTCGGGGCTGGTGCCCCCATTCTCCCATTTCTTCTATGATGTTCTCCACCATTATGGCCTCCACGCACTCCACATCCATCCCAACTCCATCCTCCTCATGTCCATCTTCGCCTTCTACTGCGAGGCGTTCGTGGGGGTGATGCCTTCCGTCACCATGCTTTGTCACTTCTTCTTCCTCCACATGACTGGCGATTGGCCCGCAGGGTGCGTCGGCTTTGTTGCGGCTTAGGGCGGCAACGTGATCCCCTACACCAGGAAGAAGGTGGAGGATGCCCTGAAGAGGTGCGTCCTAATGGATGCCAAGTGCTCATGGGACCTGCTGGAGCTGCCTACCAAGCTCCCCTCCTACGAGAAGGGGTGGCTTTCCGAGAAGATCACCGACCCTTCCCTGAAGCCGTTGATGAAGAAGATGGAGGACGACCTTAAGAATGAGAAGCTGACAGGGGCCATGATCATTAAGGAGTTCCAGATGCAGCGCCTAGCGCCGCTCCAGGATCGCTCCCGCACTTTGTGGAAGCTTGGGGGCGACGACGACAAGATCCTCATGCGCTAGGATGCCCTCCTCAAGGTGGAGCTAAGCAAGGTGCCGCTTTACTTGACTGGAAAGGATCCGAGCGGTCCTTCGGAGGAATGGCTCCCACTGTACCGCCAAGTCAATGGGGAGGATATTGTCGCCGCCATGCCAGTCTTTGACGAGTTCGGGCCAGTGCAGACGGGGCCTCCCCTGCCGCCCGCCTCCTTGGTGAACCTGTCCTCCGGTGAGCATTCCTCCGAGGCCACCAAAGAGGAGGGCAAGGGGGCATCCTCTGCCCCGAGGCAGAGAGAGCTCCTCCGCAACTTCCCTGACGATGATGACGATGACGCGCCTTCGGTGGTGGAGCTTGTTTGCCACTCCAGGGTCACCACGAGATCCGGGGCGGCCTCCTCAAAGCAGCCCAAGCAATCGGCCGTGAACAAGGGTAGGACTGCGCTGATCCCTCCGAGCAATACTCCGCCTTCACCAGCAGCGTCCCAAGTGGTGCCGACCGCGTGCTCTCCTGCTCCCAATAGCGCAACTTTGACTGCCCCGGCGAAGCCCCTGTTGCTGGGCCTGAAGAGGAACTATGTCTTGTCTGACCAGGGAGTGTTTTACCTTGGCCTTGTTCTTGATTCTTGATGCGATTCTTAGTGTCTACGTCTGTCATTAGGCAGCAGTCGTCGAAGAAGAAGAAGGAGGGCTCTGAGGTTGTCGTGGTCGAGCACGTCGAGGTAGTCGCCACAGCCCTGGCGAAGGAGGGTGCCGCGGCCCCTACTGCTCCATCGGCGACGTCGTCTTCTCATGGCACGGAAGCCTGTCCTCAGGAGGTGCCGGCGTCTTCAGTAGGGTTGACCCCGTCGGCGCCCATCCTTACTACGCTGCTGAGGTTGCCCGGCCTCCGGAGCCCACAGTCCTTCCTGTTGTTGTGGTTTCTCCTGCCTTGGTGTTGAGAACGTCTTGTCTCCCGCCCGGCGCGCAGCTGGGCCATGGCGCTCCCGCTGCCTCCGGAATGCTGGAGGAGGCACGAGCGGCGCTGAATCTTCTCCAAGGTGAACTTCAGGGCCCGAACCGGCGCGCAGCGTTGGGGCGCCTGGGGCTAATCTCTGGATGGCTCCAGGCCGATGCGTCTATCCGAGCGGTTTGGAGCTCTGTGGAGGAGGCCCAAAAGGTGTCTGGGATGGCTGCTGCCGAGCGTGACCTGGCGTGAAAGGAGGCCAAGGAAGCCGAGGATCGGTGCCACACGGTGGAGGCTGAGCTGACGGCTTTTCAGGATCAACAGGCCACCCAGGCCAGCCAGCTCCAGGAGCAAGAGGACAAGCTGAAGGCCTAGGAGGCTGCCGTTGTCGATCGCGATGCTGAACTGAAGAAGGCAGCCCCAGATCAGCCTGCGGAGCATGGCCACCTGACGAAGCTGAAGGAGGAGGCGGAGGCGGCCCAGGCGGCCCTTTGCCGAGGCCAAAGAAGCAGCCACCATGGAGCACATGACCCTCGCCTCCCTCGAGGCGAGGTTCCACAAAGCTCAGCGGTCACTCTTTGGGGATGATCCCTCGAAGAAAACGGCGGTGGCCCCAAGGGAGAGCCCTGCCGCCCTGCTCCCTGAGGTCGTGGCAGTGTTCGAGGACGTCGTCGATGGGTTTGGCTCTTTGGTGGAAGGTGAGGCTCGCTTGCTTTCTTCCTTGGACCTTACGTGCGTATTCAGCCATCTGTATCTCCGAGATGCTAGCTTTGACTTCGCCATCTTCCTTGAGCCCGTGGACTCCAACTCCCTCAGTGATACTGCTGCTGTCGTGAAGAGATCCGTGGATGCCCTGCTGAGCAAGTTTCTTGTCGTCGATCATGTGGCTGGGGCCGAGGGGACGGGTAAAACGGCTGGCGATGAGGCTATCCTGGCGGGTGATGGCGGTACCCAGGGCTGAAGAGGTGGCTTGGTGGCGCTGCTCCTTCCTATTCATCATGTATCATGTATCATGCCTCGTGGAGGCATTCAAAACTGATTGCTCTAAACAATATGTTTTGTAATAATTAGATTGTGGTTCCCTGACTTTTTCCATTTGTCTTGTTGTTCTGCGTCTGCAGAGCCCGACCCCGTGCGTACCTCAGCAGCCGTTGGTCTCTCCGGATCGCCAGGACGAGCTCAAGGGGTGAGGGGATACGTGGCCAGTTAGGCTCCTAAGACGCGATGCTCAGGAGTCCCCCTTGACGTGCGAACAGCTTAGGAAAAAGTGCGTAGGCAAGCCTTGGCATTCTACATCGGCAGGACTCAGTCCCGCACATACCTCAGCCGTCGTTGGGTCGTCCGGATCACCAGGACAAGACCAAGGGGTGAGGGGCTACGTGACCAGTTAGGCTCCTAAGACTCGGTGCTCAGGAGTCCCCCTTGACGTGCGAACAGCTTAGGAATAAGTGCGGAGGCAAGCCTTGGCGTTGTGCATCGGCAGGGCCCGGTCTCACGCATACCTCAGCCGCCGTTG
>NC_041391.1:301901356-301939128 GCF_002162155.2 Triticum dicoccoides | reverse complement strand
CATCCGGATCACCAGGACGAGACCAAGGGGTGAGGGGCTACGTCACCAGTTAGGCTCCTGAGACGCGGTGCTCAGGAGTCCCCCTTGACGTACGAACGGCTGGAAAAGGAAGAGAGCCAGGCCTTGGCATTCTGCATCGGCAGGGCCCGGTCTCGCGCATACCTCAGCCGCCGTTGGGTCGTCCGGATCACCAGGACGTGACCAAGGGGTGAGGGGCTACATGGCCAGTTAGGCTCCTGAGGCGCGATGCTCAGGAGTCCCCCTTGACGTAGCACCGACCATCATACCTTTCCTCGCTGGGCTCTCGCTCGGGAGGGGCGCACGAAGACCAGGTCCGTGGGTCCTGGCGAGGTGGGGTACACCAGGCGTTACCTGAGCGTAGCCCCCGTGCCCAGCCCCCTCACGCTACCCTCCCGAGGGAGAGCAGCACGGTGAGGCTGGACACTGAGCCCGGAAGCTCCCTGAGGTTAATGCAGCCGTCAGGCCACCCCCAGTTGTTTATCACCAGCGTAGAGCATAGCGTTGCCGCTCTTGCACGGGCATAGTCGCTCCTCGGTAGTGTCGACGGCCAGCGTGGAGCATGGTGCATCCACTGGTGTGTGGGATGGGGCTCCCTCTGAGGAGAGCCCCCAAGGCTTGTACAGCCCCGCCCTGACAGGTGGCTTGCATGACAGGGCTGGAGGAGGTGTGTATGGGCACCCATGAGCCAGCGGGGGACTCACGAGGCCCTACCTCAAGGCGGGTTGCGCCTGAGCTTGATTGGGAACACTTGTATCAGTCCTGCAAGATGGTTAGGCAACCTGCGCCGAATGAGTCTCCTGAGGTTATTGCATGAGAAGGCCAGACACCAACAACCCTAGGAGGTGACGTGAATTGGGCCGGCCCGCCAGACAGAGCTCAACCATTGGGTTTATCGATGCTGCAGGGACGGACCTGAGCACAGACGCCGTGCCTAGTCTTCTCATGCAAAGATCCTGAAGAAAAACAACTGGCGCATTGTTCCCGTCGCCACAGGGGCCCCAGGTAGCGTGCCCTCACTCATGCGCCCGCGATTAGCTCATGCGAGAACAAGGCGCCAAAGGCCATGGGAGGTGACGTACATGGGGATTGGCCCATGAGCCAGACCTCAGCCTCTCAGATTTAGCGATGCTGCAGGGACGGACCCAAGCACAGACGCCGTGCCAGTCCTTAATCATGAGAAGGTTGCGGGAGGGCTCGCAAGGGCGCGAGACGTTCTTGGCGATGAAGCGCCAATCAGGAAGTTGATAATCTCAAGGTAGCTTGTAAAGGAAGGTAAACTAGCTCTGACAAATGCAAAAAGGGATACATGCCGCAGGGACGGATACACAGCTTGCGGGTGATGCAGCTTGTGGGGTGCCCCCAAACTGAATGAACTAGACAGATGTCACCTGGTACCGTCGCTGAAGAGATGTCGGGGTAGCAGAAGACATGCACTGTTGGAGTTGTTCCTCACGAGCCGCCTTGGCCTCGAGCCTCAGGAGGCTCAGGGGGCCCGGGAGGCTCCTAAAGATGCACCTCCATCTCCGCCAAGGTCGCCCGGCGCCTGGCCTCGCGAGCCACCAGGGCATCCCTTGTGCAGCGCTGGAACACCACAGCTGCGCCTGGTAGGCTGAATGGCATGCGGACGTAGCTGTGGGGTGGGCCCTCGCATCGGCCGACACAAGATGGCCAGAAGAGTTGCCGAGATGCGGCCCTATTGAGCCCTGGGACGTCGATGCTTATGTGGAACTCCTTACCGTCGCCAGGAAAGTTATCCGCGCCTCGTGGTAGGTGGCGATCGCCTTGTAGAACCCTTGCCTCTTGAATCTCCTCGATGGCCTTGCTGATGAACTCCTAAACGTCTGGCGCCTTCCACCTGATGCCTTCTCCTGGGAAGCGTGCGCTAAAGCGCGCCTCCACATGGTGCTCGAGCGCTTCCATCGTGACTCTGGCTAGGTCTGAGGCCCTTCCTTGGAGAGCCCCCGAGTCCAGCCTGAGAGGGGCATTGGGCGTGCTTTCCTATGCGACAGATGAAGGAGCCTCGTCCGGGGACGGAAGGCCTAGAGCAGCTTCCCCGGGCGATGCTTCCTCACGAGATCCCTAACCCAGTTGTAGCTTCTTTGTCTTGGGGGCGACCTCAGGAGGGGGGGACACCGCCCTCATCTTCAGGGTTCTCGACTGCTGCAGCCTGGTAGGCGCGCGCGAGGGAGCACACCCTGTCCTTTTCCTGGCATGCGACTATGATGATGCCGCTCCCTGGCATCTTGAGGACATCGTAGCCATGGTGTGTTGCTGCCAAGAACTTGGCCAGTGCTGGGTACCCTAGGATGGCGTTGTATGGCAGGTGAATGTTGGCGATGTTGAAGTCGATTATCTCGGTTTGGTACTTGTTACATTCGCCCAAGGTGACAGGGAGGCAGACCTTCCCTATCAGGTGCGTGGAACCATCGGTCACTTCTAAGAATGGCTTGGTCGGCTGAAGCTGGTAGTAGGGCACTGGGAGCATGTCGAATATTTGAACAGAGAGAACGTTGAGTCCCGCTCCACCATCAATGAGAGTCTTGGTGACGACCATGTTGCTGATGACGGGTGAGCAAAGCATGGGGAGCGTGCGGCAGTGGCTGCGCACTTGAGCTGATCTGAGGAGCTGAAGGTGATGGCGCATTTGGACCACCTGAGCGGGCGAGTTGCTTTGGGCTTGGGGAGCGCTGTGTTCACTTCGCGCGCGAACTGCTTAAAGATGCAGTGAGAAGCTGGGGCCTGTGAGCCGCCCAGGATGCAGGCAATGGCTCGAGGCTCCTGGAAGCCCCCAGTCCCCTCGTCCTGGTGATGATCTTCGTTCCTTCTTGGTGGTGGAGGCAGTGGAGGAAGACCGGCATTTCCCTGAGGACGATGCTCATGAGGCTGCTCCCTCCCTGCGGCCTCGCGAGGTTGGCCCTGCCAACAGTCCAACCGAGGATGGTCGCGTTCGCCTCAGCGTACTCCACCTTGGCCACCTCCACGATCGTAGCCTCGATTGTTTCGCTCAAGGCGTCGACCGAGGAGCCCATCATGGAGGGCCCTGAGCTCCTGGCAGTAGTTGGTGTTGTGGTTGTGGACATTGTGGAAGACGTAGAATGGTCGGTTGCTCTTGGACGACTCGGGGTGGTCGCAGCCGCGCTTCATCTCTGGCTCGGCCGCGAGCATGGTCGTACCTTTGCGCTTTACGTCCTTGGCCTTGGCCTTCTTGTCTTCGGGGTCAGCATCGGGGAGCTCGAGGAGGGAGAGGCGCCCCTCCTCAGCCCTTGCGCACTTGTTTGCCGTATTGAATATCTCCAAGGCTGTGCAGAGGTCCTCGTGGGTGGCAAGCTCCTCCTTCATGTTGACATCACAGACGCCATCGGTGAATGCTGAAATGATGGCCTCGTCCGACACCTTGGGGATCTTGAGGCGAACGTTGTTGAAGCGCTGGATGTACTTGTGCAGGGTCTCTCCTGGATGCTGCTTGATGCGTCGCAGGTCACCGTGGATGGTGGACGGTCGCGAGTGCCCTGGAAGTTGGCAATGAAGCGGCCGCGCATCTCCTCCCAGGAAGAGACTGACCCAATGGGGAGATTCAGCAGCCAAGAACGCGCGCCATCCTTGATGGCCATCGGGAACCAGCTCACCATGATCTTCTCATCGCTGCTGGCCACCTCGATGCTCAGCTCGTAGAGCTGCAGGAACTCGGCGGGGTTGGCAGTACCATCATAGCATGGAGGCAGGTTAGGCTTGAACTTGCTCGGCTAGATGATGTTGCAAAGCGCTGAGGTGAACGCGCGACATCCTGCTGTGGCTACGGGGGCCCGTCGAGGAGGTCGAGCTTGGTCCTGGTGCACGCATGCCGCCACCTCCTGTGGCGGCACGCGGGCTTGACATGGGGGTGCAGGAAGCACACCTGCTTCTCCTTGAGGCTGCTGCACCACCTGGTGATACGTCTCCAACGTATCTATAATTTTTGATTGCTCCATGCTACTTTATCTACTGTTCTAGGCAATATTGGGCTTTATTATCCACTTTTATATTATTTTTGAGACTAACCTATTAACCGGAGGCCCAGCCCAGATTTGTTGTTTTGTGCCTATTTCAGTGTTTCGAGGAAAAGGAATATCAGACGGAGTCAAAATGGAACGAAATCAACTTGAGAAGTTATTTTTGGAAGGAAACCCACCAGATGGACTTGGACCCCACGTCAGAAGATACGGGAGGTGCTCACGAGGGTGGGGGGCGCGCCCTGGGCGCGCCCCCTGCCTCGTGGGGCCCCCGTAGCTCCACCGACGTTCTCCTTTCACCCATATATACCTACGTACCCTAGAACTTCCAAAAAAGAAAATAGATCGGGAGTTCCGCCGCCGCAAGCCTATGTAGCCACCAAAAACCAATCGGGACCCTGTTCCGGCACCCTGCCGGAGGGGGATCCCATCACCGAAGGCCATCTTCATCATCCCGGCGCTATCCATTACGAGGAGGGAGTAGTCCACCCTCAGGGCTGAGGGTATGTACCAGTAGCTATGTGTTTGATCTCTCTCTCTCTCGTGTTCTCTCTCGTGTTCCATCTATGGCACGATCTTGATGTATCCCGAGCTTTGCTATTGTAGTTGGATCTTATGATGTTTCTCCCCCTCTACTCTCTTGTGATGAATTGAGTTTCCCCTTTTGAAGTTATCTTATTGGATTGAGTCTTTTATGAACACTTGATGTATGTCTTGCGTGGGATAACCGTGGTGACAATGGGTTATTCTATTGATCCACTTGATGTATGTTTTGGTGATCAACTTGCGGGTTTCGTGACACTTGGGAACCTATGCATAGGGGTTGGCACACGTTCTTGACTCTCTGGTAGAAACTTTGGGGCACTCTTTGAAGTACTTTTATGTTGGTTGGATGAATCTGAGATTGTGTGATGCATATCGTATAATCATGCCCACGGATACTTGAGGTGGCAATGGAGTATCTAGGTGACATTAGGGTTTTGGTTGATTTGTATCTTAAGGTGTTATTCTAGTACAAACTCTTTTATAGATCGATCCGAAAGAATAGCTTTGCGGTGGTTTCGTACCTGACCATAATCTCTATGTTTGTTCTCCGCTATTAGTGGCTTTGGAGTGACTCTTTGTTGCATGTTGAGGGCTTGTCATATGTTCTATCTATGTTATTATTGTTGAGAGAACTTACACTAGTGAAAGTATGAACCCTAGGCCTTGTTTCCTATCATTGCAATACCGTTTACGCTCACTTTTATCGCTCGTTACCTTGCTGTTTTTATTATTTCAGATTAAAATACCTTTATCTACTATCTATTTTGCACTTGTATCACCATCTCTTCGCCAAACTAGTGCACCTATACAATTTACCATTGTATTGGGTGTGTTGGGGACACAAGAGACTTTTTGTTATTTGGTTGCAGGGTTGTTTGAGAGAGACCATCTTCATTCTACGCCTTCTATGAATTGATAAACCTTAGGTCATCCACTTGAGGGAAATTTGCTACTGTCCTACAAACCTGTGCACTTGCAGGCCCAACAACGTCTACAAGAAGAAGGTTGTGTAGTAGACATCACCTGGCAGCTCACCTCCTCCCGTGCAGGCTTCTGGCGCGGCGGGTCGTGCCCTGGTCCCACACGCCTTAGCTCGATGATGACGCCCTGGTCCAGAGGTGGTGGAGGAGCCCCATGAGCCATGTCGGCCGCGGCAGGCGGCTGCTGAGATAGTGAGCGGGCTGGTGCAGCGGAGCCACCTGCCGTGCTGACGAGCTCAGCAATCCGCTCGAGCCACTCCTCACAGAAGTCGTCGACCGAGCGGTAGCGAAGGAGCTCCCGCGCCATTAGTAGAGCAGCCTGTGCGTTCGCCAGGGCATGACGCGTGTGGGAGGATGAAGATGCCGGGTCAATGACGTAGTGGCGATGCGCCCGGGGTTAGTTACGTAGTGGCGGTGCGCCCGTCGCGGCGCACCGAAGGGTGCAGCGAAGAAGTTTGCTGCTCGTGGCCGGCAGGGCCCGTGGCGGCGTTGGCCACCGGAGATGGAGCACGACGAGCAGAACCATCGCCCATCGGATCCATCAGAGCAACGCGAGCGGCAACCACAGCACGGCGCTCGGCGCGAGCCTGGGATGCGTCAACCATGGAGGTGACGGAGTGACAGTGGCTCGATCGACGGGAGAGAAGATCCGACGCACCCCTACCTCGCGCGCCAAATGTTAGATTACGGGTTCCGCAAACCCTTCAAATGTTTGAACTTTGGGGTGCGTGCGAAGATCTCAACCTACCCAGCATGCCTACTCGCAATCCTCCTAAGCCTAGCGCGTCGGGCTCAAAGAGACAAAGAGACACAACAGTTATCCTGGTTCGGGCCACCTTGCGGTGTAATTCCCTACTCCAGCGTTTTGGTGGATTGCCTCGAAGGGCTGAGGATGAACTAGTACAATGGATGAACTTGCCTCAGGAGGTGAGGTGTTCTTGAGCTCAAGAGAGGGCGAGAATGGATTCGACCCCCCTCATTCCGAACTAGATGCCCATCAATGGTGGTGGCTAAGTCCTATTTATAGTGGCCTTGGTCCTCTTCCCAAATGTTGGCGGGAAGGCATCCCACAACGGCCGGATTTGAAAGGGGACAACTAGTACAGCCTATCCTGACTAAAGTGGTCTTCGCCAGCGAAAAGCCTCTAGTCGTGACGCTGCGGTGGGCTCGGTAATGACCTCCATCATGCCGTCCTAGCGGTCTTGGTCTTGTTGCTCCAGAATAGAAACCTTTGGCTGATTCCTCGGGACTCCTCGCCTGTGGCTTGCCTCCCTTGCACCGAAGAGGAAACTGGCACTCTGCACCCGCTGGCGCCCGCGAGGCGCCCACCTGGCCTTGGTCATCATGGCTCTGTTGGGGAACGTAGTAAGTTCAAAAGAATTCCTACGCACACACAAGAATCATGGTGATGCATAGCAATGAGAGGGGAGAGTGTTGTCCACGTACCCTCGTAGACCGAAAGCGGAAGCGTTAGAACAACGCGGTTGATGTAGTCATACGTCTTCACGATCCGACCGATCCAAGTACCGAACGTACGGCACCTCCGAGTTCAGAACACATTCAGCTCGATGACGATCCCTGGACTCCGATCCAGTAGGGTGTCGGGGATGAGTTCCGTCAGCACGACGGCGTGGTGATGATGATGATGTTCTACCGACGCAGGGCTTCGCCTAAGCACTGCAACGATATGACCGAGGTGGAATATGGTGGAGGGGGGCACCGCACACGGCTAAGAAATGATCACGAAGATCAACTTGTGTCTCTAGAGGTGCCCCCTGCCCCCGTATATAAAGGAGGAAGGGAGGAGGAGGCCGGCCCTAGGAGGGGCGCGCCATGGGGAGTCCTACTCCCACCGGGAGTAGGACTCCCTCCTTCCTTGTTGGACTAGGAGAAGGGGGAGGAAAGGGAGAGAAGGAGAAGGAAAGATGGGAAGGAAAAAGAGGAAAGGAGGGCCGGCCCCCTAGTCCAATTCGGTTTGGGCTAGGGGGGCTGCGCACCATGGCTCCTCTCTTCCACCACTTGGCCCATGAGGCCCATTGCTTCTTCCTCGTATTCCCGTCCCCGGTACCCCCGAAAATACCCGAGTCACTCGGAACCTTTCCGAAGTCCGAATATAGTAGTCCAATATATCGATCTTTACGTCTCGACCATTTCGAGGCTCCTCGTCATGTACCTGATCTCATACGGGACTCCAAACTCCTTCGGTACATCAAAACTCATAAACTCATAATATAACTGTCATCGAAACCTTAACCGTGCGGACCCTACGGGTCCGAGAACTATGTAGACTTGACCGAGACACGTTTCCGGTTAATAACCAATAGCGGAACCTGGATGCTCAAATTGGCTCCTACATATTCTAAGAAGATCTTTATCGGTCAAACCGTATAACAGCATACGTTGTTCCTTTTGTCATCGGTATGTTACTTTGCCCGAGATTCGATCCTCGGTATCCAATATCTAGTTCAATCTCATTACCGGCAAGTCTCTTTACTCGTTACGTAATGCATCATTCCGTAACTAACTCATTAGCTACATTGCTTGCAAGGCTTGTAGTGATGTGCATTACCGAGAGGGCCCAGAGATACCTCTCGGACAATCGGAGTGACAAAACCTAATCTCGAAATACGCCAACTCAACATGTACCTTTGGAGACACCTTTAGAGCTCCTTTATAAACACCCAATTACGTTGTGACGTTTGGTAGCACACAAAGTGTTCCTCCGGTAAACGGGAGTTGCATAATCTCATAGTTGTAGGAACATGTATAAGTCATGAATCAAGCAATAGCAACATACTAAACGATCAAGTGCTAAGCTAGTGGAATGGGTCATGTCAATCACATCATTCTCCTAATGATGTGATCCCGTTAATCAAATGACAACTCATGTCTATGGCTAGGAAACTTAACCATCTTTGATTCAACGAGCTAGTCAAGTAGAGGCATACCAGTGACACTATGTTTGTCTATGTATTCACACATGTATTATGTTTCCGGTTAATACAATTCTAGCATGAATAATAAACATTTATCACGATATAAGGAAATAAATAATAACTTTATTATTGCCTCTAGGGCATATTTCCTTCAGTCTCCCACTTGCACTAGAGTCAATAATCTAGTTCACATCGCCATGTGATTTAACACTAATATTCATATATGTATATGATTAACACCCATAGTTCACATCGTCATGTGACCAACACCCAAAGGGTTTACTAGAGTCAATATCTAGTTCACATCGCTATGTTATTAACACCCAAAGAGTACTAAGGTGTGATCATGTTTTGCTCGTGAGAGAAGCATAGTCAACGGGTCTGTCATATTCAGAGCCGTATGTATTTTGCAAATATTCTATGTCTACAATGTTCTGCATGGAGCTACTCCAGCTAATTGCTCCCACTTTTAATATGTATCCAGATTGAGACTTAGAGTCATCTGGATCAGTGTAAAAGCTTGCACCGATGTAACTCTTTACGACGGGATCTTTTATCACCTCCATAATCGAGAAATATTTCCTTAGTCCTCACTAAGGATATTCTTGACCAATGTCAAGTGATCTACTCCTAAATCACTATTGTACTCCCTTGCCAATTCAGAGCAAGGTATACAATAGGTCTGGTACATAACATAGCATACTTTATAGAACCTATGGCTGAGGCATAAGGAATGATCTTTCTCTTCCTATTTACTGTCGTGGTCGGGCTTTGAGTCTTACTCAACTTCACACCTTGTAACACAGGAAATAACTCCTTTGACTGTTCCATTTTGAATTACTTCAAAATCTTGACAAGGTATGTACTTATTGAAAAACTAATCAAGCGTCTTGATCTATCTCAATAGATTTTGATGCTCAATATGTATGTAGCTTTACTGAGGTCTTTTTTTAAAGAACTCCTTTCAAATACTCCTTTATGCTTTCCAAAAAAATTCTACATCATTTCTGATCAACAATATGTTACTCACATATATTTATCAGAAAGGCGGTAGTGCTCCCACTCACTTTATTGTAAATACAGGCTTCACCGCAAGTCTGTATAAAACTATATGCTTTGATCAACTTATCAAAATGTATATTCCAACTCTGAGATGCTTGCACCAGTCCATAGATGGATCATTGGAGCTTGCACATTTTGTTAGCACCTTTAGGATTGACAAAACCTTCTAGTTGTATCATATACAACTCTTCTTTAATAAATCCATTAAGGAATGTAGTTTTGACATCCATTTGCCAAATTTCATAAAATGTGGTAATTGCTAACACGATTCGGACAGACTTTTAAGCATCGATACGAGTGAGAAAATCTCATTGTATTCAACACCTTGAACTTTATCAAAAACCTTTTTCGACAAGTCTAGCTTTGTAGATAGTAACACTACTATCAGCATCCGTCTTCCTCTTGAAGATCCATTTATTTTCTATGGCTTGCCAATCATCGGTCAAGTCCACCAAAATCCACACTTTGTTCTCGTACATGGATCCCATCTCAGATTTCATGGCCTCAAACCATTTTGCGGAATCTGGGCTCATCATCGCTTCCTCATAGTTCGTAGGTTCATCATGGTCTAGTCACATGACTTCCAGAATAGGATTACCGTACCACTCTGGTGCGGATCTTAATCTGGAAGATCTACAAAGTTCGGTAGTAACTTGATCTGAAGATTCATGATCATCATCATTAGCTTCCTCACTAATTGGTGTAGGAATCACTGGAACTGATTTCTGTGATGAACTACTTTCCAATTCGGGAGAAGGTACAAATTACCTTATCAAGCTCTACTTTCCTCCCACTCACTTCTTTCGAGAGAAACTCCTTCTCTAGAAAGGATCCATTCTTAGCAACGAATGATTTTTTTGCCTTCGGATCTGTGATAGAAGGTGTACCCAACAGTTTCCTTTGGGTATTCTATGAAGACGCACTTCTTTGATTTGGGTTCGAGCTTATCAGGTTGAAACCTTTTTCACATAAGCATCGCAACTCCAAGCTTTAAGAAACGACAGCTTAGGTTTACTACTAAACCATAGTACATACGGTGTCGTCTCAACGGATTTAGATGGTGCCCTATTTAAAGTGAATGCAGCTATCTCTAATGCATAACCCCAAAATGATAGTGGTAAATCACTAAGATACATCATAGATCGCACCATATCCAATAAAGTGCGGTTACGACGTTCGGACATACCATTACGCTGTGGTGTTCCATGTGGCGTGAACTGTGAAACAATTCCACATAGTTTAAAATGAAGGCCAAACTCGTAACTCAAATATTCTTCTCTACGATCAGATTGTAGAAACTTCACTCTGAAACTCTTTGAACTTTTCAAATGTTTCATACTTGTGCTTCATTAAGTAGATATACGCATATCTGCTCAAATCATCTGTGAAGGTCAGAAAATAACGATACCCGCCACGAGCATCAACACTCATTGGACCGCATACATTGGTATGTATTATTTCCAACAAGTTATAGTAGCTCGTTCCATTGTTCCGGAGAATGGAGTTTTAGTCATCTTGCCCAAAAGGCATGGTTCGCAAGCATCAAATGATTCATAACCAAGTGATTCCGAAAATCCATCTTTATGGAGTTTCTTCATGCGTTTTACACCGATATGACCCAAACGGCAGTGCCACAAATAAGTTGCACTATCATTATTAACTTTGCATCTTTTGGCATCAACATTATGAATATGTGTATCACTATGATCAAGATTCAATAAACCATCACCATTGGGTGTATGACCATAGAAGGTTTTATTCATGTAAATAGAATAACAATTTATTCTCTATCTTAGATGAATAAACGTATCGCAATAAACATGATCTTATCATATTTATGCTCAACGCAAACACCAAATAACATTTATTTAGGTTTAATGCTAATCTCGAAAATATAGGGAGTGTGTGATGATGATCATATCAATCTTGGAACTACTTCCAACACTCATCGTCACTTCCCCTTCAACTAGTCTCTGTTTATTCTGTAACTCCTGTTTCGAGTTACTAATCTCAGCAACCGAACAAGTATCAAATACTCAGGGGCTACTATAAACACCAGTAAGGTACACATCAAATATACCCTTGTTAAATTTGCCATCCTTCTTATCCACCAAATATTCAGGGCATTTCCGCTTCCAGTGACCATTTCCTTTGCAGTGTAAGCACTCAATTTCAGGCTTTGGTCCAGCTTTGGGCTTCTTCGCAGGAGTGACAACTTGCTTGTCATTCTACTTGAAGTTCCCTTTCTTTCCCTTTGCCCTTCTTTTGAAACTAGTGGTCTTGTCAATCATCAAAACCTGATGCTCTTTCTTGATTTCTACCTTCGTTGATTTCAACATCACGAAGAGCTCGGGAATCGTTTTCGTCATCCCTTGCATACTATAGGTCATCACGAAGTTCTAGTAACTTAGTGATGGTGACTAGAGAATTCTGTCAATCACTATCTTATCTGGAAGATTAACTCCCACTTGATTCAAGCGATTGAAGTACCCAGACAATCTGAGCACATGATCACTAGTTGAGCGATTCTCCTCCATCTTTTAGCTATAGAACTTGTTGGAGACTTCATATCTCTCAACTCGGGTATTTGCTTGAAATATTTAACTTCAATTCCTGGAACATCTCATATGGTCCATGACGTTCCAAACGTCTTTGAAGTCCCGATTCTAAGCCATTTAAGCATGGTGCACTAAACTATCAAGTAGTCATCATTTTGAGCTAGACAAACGTTCATAACGTCTGCATCTGCTCCTGCAATAGGTTTGTCACCTAGCGGTGCATCAAGGACATAATTCTTCTGTGCAGCAATGAGGATAAACCTCAGATCACGGATCCAATCTGCATCATTGCTACTAACATCTTTCAACACAGTTTTCTCTAGGAACATATCAAAATAAACATATGAAAGCAACAATGTGAGCTATTGATCTACAACATAATTTGCAAAATACTACCAGGACTAAGTTCATGATAAATTTAAGTTCAATTAATCATATTACTTAAGAACTCACACTTAGACAGACATCTCTCTAGTCATCTAAGTGATCACGTGATCCAAATCAACTAAACCATGTCCGATCATCACGTGAGCTGGAGTAGTTTTCAATGGTGAACATCACTATGTTGATCATATCTACTATATGATTCACATTCGACCTTTCAGTCTCCGTGTTCTGAGGCCATATCTGTATATGCTAGGCTCGTCAAGTTTAACCTGAGTATTCCGCGTGTGCAACTGTTTTGCACCCGTTGTATTTGAACGTAGAGCCTATCAGACGCGATCATCACGTGGTGTCTCAGCACGAAGAACTTTCGCAATGGTGCATACTCAGGGAGAACACTTCTTGATAATTAGTGAGAGATTATCTTATAATGCTACCGTCAATCAAAGCAAGATAAGATGCATAAAGGATAAACATCACATGCAGTCAATATAAGTGATATGATATGACCATCATCATCTTGTGCTTGTGATCTCCATCTCTGAAGCACCGTCGTGATCACCATCGTCACTGGCGCGACACCTTGATCTCCATCGTAGCATCATTGTCGTTTACGCCGTTTATTGCTTCTACGAATATCGCTACCGCTTAGTGATAAAGTAAAGCAATTACAGAGCGTTTGCATTTCATACAATAAAGCGACAACCATATGGCTCCTGCAAGTTGCCGATAACTTCGGTTACAAAACATGACCATCTCATACAATAAAATATAGCATCACGTCTTGACCATATCACATCACAACATGCCCTGCAAAAACAAGTTAGACGTCCTCTACTTTGTTGTTGCAAATTTTATGTGGCTGCTACGGGCTGAGCAGGAACCGTTCT
This sequence comes from Triticum dicoccoides, assembly GCF_002162155.2. NCBI lineage: Eukaryota > Viridiplantae > Streptophyta > Magnoliopsida > Poales > Poaceae > Triticum > Triticum dicoccoides. The sequence continues at coordinate 301,925,762 of NC_041391.1, read as the reverse complement.
TACCTACGCATCAAAACCACAACGATAGTTCGTCAAGTTAGTGATGTTTTAACCTTCGCAAGGACCGGGCGTAGCCACACTCGGTTCAACTAAAGTGAGAGAGACAGACACCCGCCAGTCACCTTTAAGCAATGAGTGCTCGTAGCGGTGAAACCAGTCTCGCGTAAGCATACGCGTAATGTCGGTCCGGGACGCTTCATCTCATAATACTGCTGAACCAAAGTATGAAATGCTGGTAAGAAGTATGACTTGTATCGCCCACAACTCACTTATGTTCTACTCGTGCATATGACATCTACGCATAAAACCAGGCTCGGATGCCATTGTTGGGGAACATAGTAATTTCAAAAAAAATCATACGCACACGCAAGGATCATGGTGATGCATAGCAACGAGAGGGGAGAGTGTTGTCCACGTACCCTCGTAGACCGAAAGCGGAAGCGTTAGAACAACGCGGTTGATGTAGTCGTACATCTTCCGATCCGACTGATCCAAGTACCGAATGTACGGCACCTCCGAGTTCAGCACACGTTCAGCTCGATGACGATCCCCGGACTCCGATCCAGCAGGGTGTCGGGGATGAGTTCCGCCAACACGACGGCGTGGTGACGATGATGATGTTCTACCGACACAGGGCTTCGCCTAAGCATCGCAACGATATGACCGAGGTGGAATATGGTGGAGGGGGGCACCGCACACGGCTAAGGAACGATCACGAAGATCAACTTGTGTCTCTAGAGGTGCCCCCTGCCCCCGTATATAAAAGGAGCAAGGGAGGAGGAGGCCGGCCCTAGGAGGGGCGCGCCATGGGGAGTCCTACTCGCACCGGGAGTAGGACTCCGTCCTTCCTTGTTGGACTAGGAGAAGGGGGAAGGAAAGGGAGAGAAGGAGAAGGAAAGAGGGGAAGGAAAAAGAGGAAAGGGGGCCCGACCCCCTAGTCCAATTCGGTTTGGGCTAGGGGGACCGCGCGCCCTCCTCCTCTCTTCCACCACTTGGCCCATGAGGCCCATTGCTTCTTCCTCGTATTCCCGTAACTCTCCGGTACCCCCGAAAATACCCGAGTCACTCGGAACCTTTCCGAAGTCCGAATATAGTAGTCCAATATATCGATCTTTACGTCTCGACCATTTCGAGGCTCCTCGTCATGTACCTGATCTCATACGGGACTCCAAACTCCTTCGGTACATCAAAACTCATAAACTCATAATATAACTGTCATCGAAACCTTAACCGTGCGGACCCTACGGGTTCGAGAACTATGTAGACTTGACCGAGACACGTTTCCGGTTAATAACCAATAGCGGAACCTGGATGCTCAAATTGGCTCCTACATATTCTAAGAAGATCTTTATCGGTCAAACCGTATAACAGCATACGTTGTTCCTTTTGTCATCGGTATGTTACTTTGCCCGAGATTCGATCGTCGGTATCCAATACCTAGTTCAATCTCGTTACCGGCAAGACTCTTTACTTGTTACGTAATGCATCATTCCGTAACTAACTCCTTAGCTACATTGCTTGCAAGGCTTGTAGTGATGTGCATTACCGAGAGGGCCCAGAGATACCTCTCTGACAATCGGAGTGACAAAACCTAATCTCGAAATACGCCAACTCAACATGTACCTTTGGAGACACCTTTAGAGCTCCTTTATAATCACCCAGTTACGTTGTGATGTTTGGTAGCACACAAAGTGTTCCTCCGGTAAACGGGAGTTGCATAATCTCATAGTTGTAGGAACATGTATAAGTCATGAAGAAAGCAATAGCAACATACTAAACGTTCAAGTGCTAAGCTAACAGAATGGGTCATGTAAATCACATCATTCTCCTAATGATGTGATCCCGTTAATCAAATGACAACTCATGTTTATGGCTAGGAAGCTTAACCATCTTTGATTCAACGAGCTAGTCAAATAGAGGCATACCAGTGACACTATGTTTGTCTATGTATTCACACATGTATTGTGTTTCCGGTTAATACAATTCTAGCATGAATAATAAACATTTATCATGATATAAGGAAATAAATAATAACTTTATTATTGCCTCTAGGGCATATTTCCTTCAGGCTCACATCAGCTGAGCCTCATGAGGTGCACCTTGCATAAAAATCTCCGCCCCTCAGGAGCCAGCCTGAAGAGGCCGATTCCCTCGGGGGTCTTGGTGTCGTCTGCCTCGTGAGGCTTGGCCCCTCGCGAGCGTCTTGAGTTGTTGATGCTGAAGTTGGGCCGTACCAGGCCGTTGATGGAGCCACGTGGTGGGCCGCAGGCATGCAAGTCTGGATACCCCCATATCCAGAACGCAGACAACATTTTTAGTATGGTGAAGAATACTATCTCGTGATCTAACCAACTCTTCATGGTGGGCGTGTTTTGTGGTTCCGTACGCACTATAAGGTTGAATCAAGCACATCAGTGCGACATCAGTTTGGTACTGAAATGTTGACTGCCTCTCTGAATTTTAACAGAAAGTATAACAGTGAAGAAAGTTACCTGCAACGCATATGTCAGCCGGATGTTCTCTTCGATGATGTCTTGTCTATAGGATCAAGCTTTTGATGCAGCATCAACCAAATCTTGTTGTTGTCGATCAAATGCCTCGAAACAATGTGTTACAGAATTAGTCTAGTTTACTACAAGATAATATTTTAAACTGATAAGATAAAGATACTTACCATTCGCATATATATATATATATATATATATATATATATATATATATATATATATATGCAATGCGCTTTTCCAAAACATGTTTCTCATTAAGTATTTTGGCTTTGAAACACCAAACATTAGACCAAGACAGTCCAGTTAGATTTTGTGGATGCATATCGAAAAGCAAAAACCGAGGATGTCGAAGAGGGTAAAAAAGGTAATGTAATATTCTGTATGCAGTATGCATGGTACCTTCACTGAATAGTCAGCAAGCTGTCTTCTTAAAGTGCAATCTCTTCTTCATGTTCTTATTAGTAAGAAGCCTATGGAAAGAGGGAAATATCTTCATCAGGAACATCAGATCCCATATGCCTGCGAGTACAGAGCAAGTGAATTATACATACCTGCTTCTAGATGATGTTTGAGCTCATCTCCATACCTTGCATAGCTAAGTTGATCCTGGTATCATACTCTCCTTTGCGGTGCCTGAAAGGAAAGGCTCTTTTCTGTATCAGACAACTCTTCGGGCAAAAAGATGCATACATACAACATAGAAAATGTTCAGGTGGCGTTAACACGTGGCGGAGGTACCTAGTTGTGCGAGAGGGAGCGAGACGACAGGGTAGAGAACTGAGAGCGCACACCAGCCCCAGCAGCGAGCTGCTCCCCTGATGGATTTTTGGACATTCCACTGGATTGGCCATGCAACGTCTACTCCCCATGTTCGGCAGCTCCATTCTGATGACCAGGCAAAGCACCTTGAGAACTTGGCAATGAAGAAGAGTCACTACTGAGCAACCTTGGGTCCTCTGCCATCTTATTCGCGACCGCACGGTTGAGTAAGAGTTTATGCAAGCCTCGACCATGTGGTCCTGATCCATCCTGGAGGAAGAAGTTTGGGTTGTAGCCTCGGACCTTTGGTTCCAGAATAAAACATTATTATTTTTATCTGATGATAAGAAAGCAGAGTAACAAGTAGACGCAGCTGTGCGACATGGATGTTGTACCAACTTAATAATGTCTATTCTCATTTTTTTGGGGTAAGTCGCTCTTCTCCTCTCCTCCTCCTCCTCATGTTGCTTCTTTTTCTTCTTCTTTCAAGCTCACTGTCACTGTTAATGGAGCATCCGACTCAACTCGCCACACCATCCACAGACACTCAAACTTGAAATTTTGATAAGAAGGTTTCACGACATGGAAAAATGGTGTTTAATCATAGTACATTACTTGTACATGAATTAAAGACAACTAACATCTAAGCCAGAAATGAACAAGCAAAAACAGCTTAACACACATAGATACATCTCTCCCCACCCCTCCCTCCTCTCTCTCCCTCCCCCTTCCCCCTCTCTCCCTCCCTGCCTCTCTCAATAAATAAGTTAATCTTTCAAATAATGGTATATGATCAATTTCACTTGTCTTGAGAGCTTAGCCAAGTAGAAATCTTAAACATGTTTCTTCATTCCAATTTTACACCTCGTCATCCGTATGTACTAGCTTCGAGAAAGTTAATTAAAGCCTTCCAACATCCAAGCATCATGAACCAAATGCAGAAAAAGAGTAATGATTTCATCTTGAATAACAAAATTCTCATGGAACAGATGATTCAAAACATAGAACATGAACTTTCCTGAGCTACACTAATTCTAATCCTTTCCGCGACCTGCCATATGATGTGAGCAAACATATACATTTATGAAAATTGTAGTTGATATAAAAAGGAATGTAGTCCATTTTCATCAGCAAAAGAAGACTAAAGAGATTCTTCCAAAATAGAACAGTTACCAAGGTGAAACTAACCAAGTATAATCTATAATCTTTCACAATAAATATGTAAGAGAATTATATTAGTTGTATAGAACACATTGTTATTCATGAAAATACCATTGGAAATAGACAATCTGTATCATCTCCATGTAGTACACAGCAAACAATGCTAGATTTTGCTTGAAACATTGAGTTAACTGATGAAAATACATATCTGTCAGCAATTAGCTTGGTTTGTAAACTGTCAGGACCCATGAGGCTATGGCGCCGAGGCAAAGCGCTGCACCACGGCGCAGGATGCCCACCACACATCGCGTCGTTATCTTACTATGTTGTAGGCAATGGACGTCTCGGCAAGGAGGAACTTACTAAAGGGGTACCACCTATGTAGCGGCAAGTGATATGTTCTGGACCATGTTCCACACAGTCTAGGTAGGCAAGCTCGGATCCGAATGTACTTAATTCGACATGAGATAATAGATACACTAGCTCTCTAAAGGACATTACCAGATTGCTCTAGATAGATAATATGCAACTTTGGATTGTTTCAGCCTGACAAACTATTTCACCAGCAACTGAGGGTCTCATAGGCGTCTAAAGCTTCAACACAAGGAAGAGTGTATGTAAACCAGGCAATACATTGATTGTGTATAATCAGAAGCACCAGCATGACTGAAGGAAATATGCCCTAGAGGCAATAATAAAGTTGTTATTTATATTTCCTTATATCATGATAAATGTTTATTATTCATGCTAGAATTGTATTAACCGAAAACTTAGTACATGTGTGGATACATAGACAAAACAAAGTGTCCCTAGTATGCCTCTACTTGACTAGCTCGTTAATCAAAGATGGTTATGTTTCCTAACCACACACATGTGTTGTCATTTGATGAATGGGATCACATCATTAAAGAATGATGTGATGGACAAGACCCATCCGTTAGCTTAGCATAAGATTGTTATGTTTTATTGCTATTGCTTTCTTCATGACTTATACATGTTCCTCTGACTATGAGATTATGCAACTCCTGAATACCGAAGGAATACCGTCTGTGCTATCAAACATCACAACATAATTGGGTGATTATAAAGATGCTCTACAGGTGTCTCTGAAGGTGTTTGTTGAGTTGCCAGAGGTCGAGATTAGGATTTGTTACTCGGTGTATCGGAGAGGTATCTCTGGGCCCTCTCAGTAATGCTCATCACTATAAGCCTTGCAAGCAATGTGACTAATGAGTTAGTTACATGATAATGCATTAAGGAACGAGTAAAGGGACTTGCCGGTAACGAGATTGAACTAGGTATGAAGATACCGACGATCGAATCTCGGGCAAGTAACATACCGATGACAAAGGGAACAATGTATGTTGTTATGCAGTTTGACCGACAAAGATCTTCGTAGAATATATAGGAACCAATATGAGCATCCAGGTTCCGCTATTGGTTATTGATTGGAGATGTGTCTCGATCATGTCTACACAATTCTCGAACCCGTAGGGTCCGCATGCTTAACGTTCGATGATGATTTGTATTATGAGTTATGGGTTTTGGTGACCGAAGTTTGTTCGGAGTCCCGGATGAGATCACGGACATGACGAGGAGTGTAGAAATGGTTGAGAGGTAAAGATTGATATATTGGAAGGTTACATTCGGACACCAGAATAGTTTCGGGAAGTTTTGGAGTACCGGGAGGTTATTGGAACTCCCCTGGGAGAGTAATGGGCCAACATGGGCCTTAGTGGAGGAGAGAGGGCTGGCCATAGGAGGTTCCCCCCCTTGCCAATCCAAATTGGACAAGGGGTGGGGGCGACGCCCCCCCCCCCCTTTCCTTCTCCTACTCCCTCTCCTTTCCCCCTTTGCTAGTCCAGAAAAAAGGAAAAAGTGGAGGGGGGCGAATCCTACTAAGAGTGTAGTCCTACTAGGACCACCCCCTCCATTGCGCACCCCCTGGTGGCCGGCTTCCTCCCCCCCTCCTTTATATATGGGGGCAGGGAGGCACCCCAAAGTCACAACATTGTCTTAGCCATGTGCGGTGCCCCCCTCCACCGTTTACTTCTTCGATAGTATCATCATAGTGCTTAGGCAAAGCCCTGCGCGGATCACATCATCAACACCGTCATCACACAGTCGGGCTGACGAAACTCTCCCTTGACCCTCTGCTGGATCAAGAGTTCAAGGGACGTCATCAAGCTGAACATGTGCTAAACTCGGAGGTGTCGTACGTGTGCTAGATCGGTTGGATCGTGAAGACGTTCGACTACATCAACCGGGTTAACATAATGCTTCCGCTTTCGGTCTACGAGGGTACGTGGACACACTCTCCCCCTCTTGTTGCTATGCATCTCCTAGATAGATATTGAGTGATGGTAGGAATTTTTTGAAATTGCATGCTACATTCCCCAACAGTGGCATCCGGGTCAGGTCTATGCGTAGATGATATGCACGAGTAGAACACAAAGAGTTGTGGGCGATAATAGTCATACTGCTTACCATCAATGTCTTACTTTTATTCGGCAGTATTGTTGGATGAAGCGGCCCGGACCAACATTAAATGACCATGTTCATGAGACCGGTTCTACCGATGTGCTTTGCACACAGGTGGCTGGCGGGTGTCTATTTGTCCAACTTTAGTTGAATCGAGTTTGACTACGGCCGGTCCTTGTTGAAGGGTAAAATAGCACACTTGACGAAAAATCATTGTGGTTTTGATGCGTAGGTGAGAACGGTTCTTGCTAGAAGCCCGTAGCAGCCACGTAAAACTTGCAACAATGAAGTAGAGGACGTCTAACTTATTTTTGCAGGGCTTTTTGTGATGTGATATGGTCAAGACATGATGTGATATAAATTGTTGTATGAGATGACCATGTTTTGTAACAAAGTTATCGGCAACTGGCAGGAGCCATATGGTTGTCGCTTTACTGTATGAAATGCAATCGCCATGTAATTGCTTTACTTTATCACTAAGCGGTAGCGATAGTCGTAGAAGCAATAGTTGGCAAGACGACAATGATGCTACGATGGAGATCAAGGTGTCAAGCCAGTGACAATGGAGATCATGACGGTGCTTTGGAGATGGAGATCAAAGGCACAAGATTATAATGGCCATATCATGTCACATATTTTGATTGCATGTGATGTTTATCTTTTATGCATCTTATTTTGCTTAGTACGGCGGTAGCATTATAAGATGATCCTCACTAAATTTCAAGGTATAAGTGTTCTAGCTGAGTATGCACCGTTGCTACAGTTTGTCATGCCGAGACACCATGTGATAATAGGGTGTGATAAGCTCTACGTTCACATACAATGGGTGCAAGCCAGTTTTGTGTGTGCAAAATACTCGGGTTAAACTTGGCGAGCCTAGCATATGCAGATATGGCCTCGAAACACTGAGACCGAAAGGTCGAACGTGAATCATATAGTATATATGATCAACATAGAGATGTTCACCATTGAAAACTACTCCATCTCACATGATGATCGCACATGGTCTAGTTGATATGGATCATGTGATCATTTAGATGACTAGAGGGATGTCTATCTAAGTGGGAGTTCTTTAGTAGTATGATAAATTGAACTTTAATTTATCATGAACTTAGTCCTGATATTTTTTTGCATATCTATGTTATTGTAAATCAATGGCCCGTGCTACCGTTCCCTTGAATTTTCATGCATTCCTAGAGAAAGCTAAGTTGAAAGATGATGGTAACAACTACACGGACTAGGTCTGTAACTTGAGGATTATCCTCATTGCTGCACAGAAGAATTACGTCGTTGAAGCACCGCAAGGTGCAAGGCCTGCTGTAGGAGCAGATGCTGATGTTATGAATGTCTGGCAAGCTCGATCTGATGACTATTCGATAGTTCAATGTGCCATGCTTTACGGCTTAGAATCGAGACTTCAAAGACGTTTTGAACGTCATGGAGCATATGAGATATTCCAAGAGTTGAAGTTAATATTTCAAGAAAATGCCTGAGTTGAGAGATATGAAGTCTCCAACATGTTCTATAGCTGCAAGATGGAGGAGAATAGTTCTGTCTGTGAACACATATTCAAAATGTCTAGGTACCATAACCACTTGACTCAGCTGGGAGTTATTCTTCCTGATGATAGTGTCATTGACAGGGTTCTTCAATCACTGCCACCAAGCTATAAATGCTGCGTGATGAACTATAATATGCAAGGGATGGAAAAGACAATTCCCGAGCTGTTCGCAATGCTAAAGGCTGTGGAGGTAGAAATCAAGAAGGAGCATCAAGTGTTGATGGTTAACAACACCACTAGTTTCAAGAAAAAGGGCAAAGGGAAGAAGGGGAACTTCAAGAAGAATAGCAAGCAAGTTGCTAGTCCCGGGAAGAAACCCAAGTCTAGACCTAAGCCTGAAACTGAGTGCTTCTACTGCAAAGGGACTGGTCACTAGAAGCGGAACTGCCCAAGTATTTGGGGGATAAGAGGGATGGAAAAGTGAAAGTTATATTTGATATGCATGTTATTGGTGTGTACCTTACTAATGCTCGTAGTAGCGCCTGGGTATTTGATACTGGTTCTGTTGCTCATATTTGCAACTCGAAACAGGGGCTACAGATTAAATGAAGATAGGCTAAGGACGAGGTGACGATGCGCGTCGGAATTGGTTCCAAGGTCGATGTGATCGCCGTCGGCACGCTACCTCCACATCTACCTTCGGGATTAGTTTTAGCCAAGAATAATTGTTATTTGGTGCCAGCATTGAGCATGAACATTATATCTAGATCTTGTTTAATGCGAGATGGTTATTCATTAAAATCAGAGAATAATGGTTGTTCTATTTATATGAGTAATATCTTTTATGGTCATGCACCCTTGTTGAGAGGTCTATTTTTGTTGAATCTCGATCGTGGTGATACACATGTTCATAATATTGAAGCCAAAAGATGCAAAGTTAGTAATGATAGTGCAACTTATTTGTGGCACTGCCGTTTAGGTCATATTGGTGTAAAGCTCGTGAAGAAACTCCATGCTGATGGGCTTTTGGAAACACTTGATGCTTGTCAACCATGCCTCATGGGCAAGATGACTAAGACACCGTTCTCCGGAACAATGGAGCGAGCCACTGACTTTTTGGAAATAATACATACCGATGTATGTGGTCCGATGAGTGTTGAGGCTCACAGCGGGTATCGTTATTTTCTGACCTTCACAGATGATTTGAGCATATATGGGTATATCTACTTAATGAAACATAAGTATGAAACATTTGAAAAGTTCAAAGAATTTCAAAGTGAAGTGGAAAATCATCGTAACAAGAAAATAAAGTTTCTACAATCTGATCGTGGAGGCGAATATTTGAGTTACGAGTTTGGTCTTCATTTGAAACAATGTGGAATAGTTTCGGAACTCAAGCCACCTGGAACACCACAGCGTAATGGTGTGTCCAAATGTCGTAACCATACTTTATTAGATACGATGTGATCTATGATGTATCTTACTGATTTACCGCTAACGTTTTGGGGTTATGCTTTAGAGACAACTGCATTCATGTTAAATAGGGCACCGGTAAATCCATAGAGACGACACCATATGAACTGGGTTTGGCAAGAAACCTAAGCTTTTGTTTCTTAAAGTTTGGGGTTGCAATGCTTATGTTAAAAGCTTCAACCTGATAAGCTCGGACCCAAATCGGAGAAATGTGTCTTCATAGGATACCCAAAAGAAACTATTGGGTACACCTTCTATCACAGATCTAAAGGCAAGATATTTGTTGCTAAGAATGGATCCTTTCTAGAGAAGGAGTTTCTCTCGAAAGAAGTGAGTGGGAGGAAAGTAGAACTTGATGAGGTAATTGTACCTTCTCCCGAATTGGAAAGTAGTTCATAACAGAAATCAGTTCCAGTGATTCCTACACCAATTCGTGAAGAAGCTAATGATGATTATCATGAAACTTCAGATCAAGTTACTACCAAACCTTGTAGGTCAACCAGAGTACGGTCCGCCCCTGAGTGGAACGGTAATCCTATTCCGGAAGTCATGTCACTAGACAATGATGAACCTACGAACTATGAGGAAGCGATGATGAGCCCAGATTTCGTGAAATGGCTTGAGGCCATGAAATCTGAGCTGGAATCCATGTATGAGAACAAAGTGTGGACTTTGGTGGAATTGCCCGATGATCGGCAAGCCATAGAAAATAAATGTATCTTCAAGAGGAAGACTAACGTTGATGGTAATGTTACTGTCTAGAAAGCTCGACTTGTTGCGAAAGGTTTTCGACAAGTTCCAGGTGTTGACTACGATGAGACCTTCTCAACCATAGTGTCGGTGTACTAAAGTAGGGGCACTCCTTTGTACCCCTTATTTGTGCACGGGCAGTCAGAGCCGCGCCCACAACCACACTTAAGTAGGGCAGAGGTAGGAAATCAGAGCCACAACATAGAATCAAAGAAACGCCAAGGCATAAGCATAAAGAGCAAGAAGGCGAAGTGGTTTCCCCCGGCAAGGTCCTTGCCGGGGCAGCCTACCTGACGCTAGCAGGGCGCGCCACCCTTGAGCCCCAGTTCCTCCAGCGCCGCCAACCACGTTGGGACATGGGCTCGGGAGGCGCCTCCATGGTGGCATGCAGATCTTTGTGAAGACAAAGAACACTTTGAATCAGAAGAGTAGAAGATGACGAAACCTCGGCGAGATCCTCGCCGAGGAAACCCACAAGACCCCCGGTAAGACCCTTGCCGGGGACGACCGCAATGCCGCGGCAAGACCCTTGCCGGGGCCCTGGCAAGGCCCTTGCCGAGGACGTCCACGAGGCCACAGCCAGACCCGCACCCGCCAAGCTTCTGCCACCGCTCCCATGCAGCTGCCAGCCCACTAGTTGGGTAGGCACCTGCGTGTTAGCACAAGGCTTCTCAGCCAACTCAGCACGATAGGCTTAACCATAGTACCCCGATGCCACCTCCTATGTGCCACTGTGGCAATCACCTTGCCTATAAAAGGAGGCCCAAAGCATCCAGGAGGAGGATTCGGACCTTTGGACAAGTTACACCCATTATAGCTAGTTCAAGAACCTCAAGAACACAAATACACACATTCAAGCAGGACTAGGGTGTTACGCACCTCTACGGCCCGAACCTGGGTAAACGATCCGCGTGCTCATACTGACTGCTGATCCTGCTCTCCTCACCATCCTGCACCCCGCAACCGTAGTAGGGATCCTTGTGATCCCATAGGTGTCGTTTCCCACCAACATCTTTGGTGTGCCAGGTAGTGGGCGCAGCAGTGAGCATCTGGTTTTGCATCCAGTGGCATAGCTCTTCGTCGCCATGGCTCCCAAGGAGAAGACGACCAAGGCGATCGGTTCATCCAGGACCGGACTGCCTGTACCGGTGCGGACCAGTAGCGATCCAGTCATGGAGAGAACCCGTGGCGCAGCCCGCGAACATCCACATCTCCCTGGCATTCCGGGCCTGGTGAGCGGTGTTGTTCGTGCGCCAGGCGACGAGCCACACGTCGTGAACTCCAGAGACGGATTTGGGCCCCCCGCAGGCGGCGCGGGGCCCTCTAGGAGCATCGTCGTGCTGCCAGACAGCGCCGAGGAAACCTCCAAGACACCAACACCGGCACCCACGACGCGCTCTTCTCAGGTCGTGCGCGATGAGCAGCACCGTCCCGCTGGTGACCCTGGGCGCCGCCCTTGGAAGAGTCACGTGCTCCATTCACATGATGAGGAGGGCCAGCATGCGCACCGAGGCGTTGGCGGAGGTGGCGGACGGCCAAAGGGCCGTGATGGAGCTCCTTCTAACGTAGTTAGAAGTCGAAGCGCATCGCGGTCCACGTAGCTTTCGCCGCCGCCCACACCAGAAGAAGCCCTAGCACGCGCGCAGCTGCTCCTCGATTCTCCTCCCGCTGCAAAGAAGCTTGACGAATGGACGGCCACCGTCCAGAGCCTCGTCGGCATCGCCAACAAAGATGAGTTGCGACCGGCGGGGCCCATAGGCCGTCACTCTGTTGAGCCACCTCATGCCAGCGGTGGATGGGTCGGAGGCGATGCGGCCACGGTGCACTCATCTCCTCCACACCAGCCACCGCGTGTGTCGATCCATCGCGACGATGCTCGTGACAATATCTCCATAGCGTTGTCCGACCCGCGAACCCACCGCGATCAACGTCAAGTTCTTCGGGAGCAAGCCCATGAAGATGCTCAAACCACCATCAAGTGCCGACGTGATGCGCGCCACCAGTCGGATAGGCGGGCAGGGCCCACCATGGACCACCCAGCACCGGGAGGCTACAACGGCCTACCCTACGAGGTGGTTGTCCGGCCTTTACCCGTGAGCTGCGGCAGTTCCAGTGGCCCTCTCACCGCACATTCAAGCTCGACATTGGCGAGAAGTACAACGACAAGACTCATCCGTCGGAGTTCCTCAGCATCTACACCATCGTGATGCAAGCTGCTGGGGCTCGCGATGATAAGGTGCTTGCCAATTACTTCCCGTTGGCACTCAAGCCCAATGTTATGTCATGGTTGATGCACTTCCCGATGGACTCCGTTTCTTCTTGGGATGGATCTGTGTCATGAGTTTGTTGGCGCCTTCACTGGAGACCACCAAGCTCATGGCCAGGCGAGCGACTTTCATATCATCCCCTAGAAGGAAGGAGAAAACTTGCGCAAGTACATCCAAAGGTTCAGCCGAGTGCAATACAACATTCCCGGCGTTCATCCTGCCGCCATGATCAGTGCATTCCATTAGAATGTGTGCAACCGCAAGAAGCATGAGGAGCTGGCGATGAACAAGGTCAAGGATGTGGCCGAGCTTTATGTTCTGGCCGATCTGTGCGCTCGAGCTGAAGAGGGGAGGAAGTACCCCAGCGAAGATGCCGGCGTGGAAACTGACTCCACGGATGACACCGCCACCCCGACAAAGAAGGGCCGGCGCCATAACAGGAAGCGCAAGGGCAAGACCGTGCTTCCCATCGAGGTGTCCGACGACACCGGTGCCACCAAGAAGGCCAAGGCAAGCGACCCCGGCAAGGAGGTTCCCGGGTGTGTTGCTTGCCGGGCCTTGGCGGCTACCGACAAGCCAAGGGGCTCCGACAAGCAGTATTGCAAGATCCACCGCACCAAGGGCCACGACCTCCAGAACTGCTGGCAAGTTAAGCTGCTCGCTGAGAAGCAGAAAGCCAAGTATGAGCGGCGGGACAAGGAGAAGGGCCAAGAGGGTGCCGAGGGATCCAGCAAGAAGCATGGCGGCCAAGGAGGCCGCCGCGGCAAAGATAATCGGCAGGAGAGGCCTGCCCGGGGCCGCGACAAGAAGCAGGAAGATGATGATCATGACCAGGATGATGAGTCCGGCGACCACGAGTTCCATAAAGCTACATAGGCTATATGCGTTGACGGTGGCGCCTCGCTCCATACATCCCACCGCCAGCTCAAGCAGTGGGCGCGTGAGATCACAGCGGTGGAGCCGTCGCTCGACGCGCGGAAGCCGCTGAATTGGTCCAGCACGCCTATCATCTTCGACACCGAGGACCACCCTGACAGCACTACTGCAGTCGGGTGCTTTCCGTTGTTGGTCTCACCGACAATCCGCAACCTCGAGGTGATGAAGATGCTAGTTGACGGCGGGGCCGGTCTAAACTTGATCTCGCCTGTTGTGATCAAGAGGCTGTAGATCCCTGATGGAGACCTCGAGGGGACAGGCACGTTCCAATGGGTCAATCTGGGGAGAAGCCAGCCGAAGGGAAAGGTCACGCTGCCCGTGACGTTCGGAGGCAAGCTAAACTACAGGGCGGAGAGGATTGTCTTTGATGTAGCCGAGATCCCCTTTCCCTACAATGGGATCCTCGGCTGCCCGGCACTAGCCAAGTCAATGGTGGCTTCTCACTATGCCTACAACACGCTGAAGATGCCCGGATCGATGAACATAATCACCGTCCCCTCTGACAAGAAAGACCCATTGATTTGCGCCAACCAACTCTACCGGGAAGCAGTTGCAGCAGCTGCCGCCAAGGCACCTGCTCCTGTCGACGGAGCCCCGAGACGAAAGAAGACCGGCGAGACCCCTCGCACCCACTCTGGCAAGTGCACCTCCTCGGGGTGTTGCGCTCCCGTCGAGGACATGCCAGGGGGCTCCACCGGCAAGAGCAAGAAGTCCAGAGCTGGACCACCAGAGACCAAGAAGGTGTCCGTCAAGGAGGACGGCACGGGGGGGGGGCGCTTTTACCATAACCTCCACCCTTTATGACAAATAGGAAAGCGAGCTCGTCACTTTCCTGCAGGCGAATGTCGATGTGTTTGCATGGATCCGACATCCCCAGTGTTCCTAGGGAAGTGATTGAGCACCATCTTGCTGTCTGTCCTCATGCACGGCCCGTCAAGCAGAAGGTCAGGAAGCAAGCTTTGGAGAGGCAGGAGTTCATCACGGAGGAGATCAGAAAGCTAGAGGCTGCAAGCTTGGTAAGGGGGGTTCTCCATCCGATGTGGTTGGCCAACCTGGTAGTGGTGCGCAAGGCAAACGGGAAGTGGAGACTGTGTATTGATTACACAGACATCAATAAAGCTTGTCCAAAGGATCCCTTCCCGTTGCCACGCATCGACCAGATTGTTGACTCCACGGCCGGGTGTGACCTGCTATCATTCCTCGACGCCTACTCAGGGTACCACCAGATCTTCATGACAAAATAAGACGAGGAGAAGACAACATTCATCACCCCATGTGGTACGTATTGCTTTTTACGGATGCCTTTTAGGTTGAAGAGTGCTAGCTCAACCTTTGCAAGAGTAGTCCAAATTGGTTTTGAGCCCCATCTACATATAAATATGGAAGCTTATATGGATGACATAGTGGTCAAAACCAAGGACAAGGCAGCACTTGTGCAAGATCTGGAGGAAACATTTGCAGACCTGCGCAAGATCAACCTCAAGTTGAACCATGAGAAGTGTGTCTTCGGTGTCCCGTCCGGCAAGCTTCTCGGGTTCTTTGTGTCGCAGCGTGGGATTGAGGCAAACCCAGATAAGATCAAGGCCATCGAGCAGATTGAGGCACCTAAGTGGATCAAAGACGTGCGTCGGCTCACTGGCTGCGTTGCCGCCATGAGCAGATTCATCTCCAAATCCTTGGAGCGTGCCCTTCCCTTTTTCAAGATGTTGAAGAAGGCGGGCCCAATGGAGTGGACCCCAGAGGCCGAGGCAGCGCTGCAGGATTTGAAGAAATACCTCTCCTCTACCCCAGTGCTGGTTGCGCCTAAACCACAAGAACCATTGCTGCTGTACCTAGCGGCAACGAATCAGGTGGTTAGCGCCGCACTGGTGGCGCAGAGAGAGGTCGACAAAGAGGCAGCGGCAGCGGCAGAATCAACGGATGGCGAGCCGGAACCCTCCTCGGCAGGGATCGGTCCCGGCAAGACTGAGTCCCCGGCAGGGGCTGACGCCAGTGCCACAGGGCCCACACGAATAGGTGAAGTGGTGCAGAAGAAGAAAATGGTGCAGCATCGAGTTTACTTCGTCAGCTCCCTCTTGCAGGGGGCTAGGTCAAGGTACTCTGGTGTGCAGAAATTGCTCTTCGGCCTCCTTATGGCCTCGAGGAAGCTGCGTCATTACTTCCAAGCGCACGAGATCGCCGTTGTCACTCGCCTCCTGTTGCAACGGATACTACATAACCCAGATGCAACGGGGAGGATTGTGGAATGGGCTCTGAAGCTGTCAGGTTTTGGTTTAAGGTTCAAAAGCACCTCGACGATTCAGAGCAGAGTCTTGGTGGTGTTCGTTGCAGAATAGACCTCGACGCCTGACGAATAGGTATAGGAGACCACTCTCCCCGCAAGGAAACGAGTCGCAACTGGATCATGTACTTTGATGGGGCTTTCTCGGTGCAAGGCGCCGGTGCTGGTGTGCTGCTTGTCACACCCACCGGGGATCACCTCAAGTACGTCATCCAAATGCACTTTCCCCGGGAGATATCAACTAACAACACCGCCGAGTACAAGGGCTTGCTTGCCGGTCTTAGGATCGTAGCAGACCTCGGAGTCAAAAAGCTCATCATTGGAGGTGATTCACATCTTGTTGTCAGGAAAATCAACAAGGATTATCAAAGCCCGCTGATGGAAGCTTACGTCGATGAAGTAAGGAAACTGGAGGAGCGCTTTGACGCGATATAGGCGGAGCATGTCCCCCAAGTGGAGAATGACGTCGCCGACTATATGTCGAAGCATGCTGCCCTCAAGCTACCTATGGAACCAGGTACTTTTGTGCTTCGCTTAACTCAACCATCCGTCAAACCATCGACAGGGTAGAGCAAGCAGAGGAATCTATGCCCTGGCAAGTACTTCCCCACCGAACTCCCTGGAGCCAACGATGAAGGAGTTGCTGTGGACGCCAAGCCTGCCGTGGGACAACCGACTCCGATGGGGCGCCAGGCCCTTGCCGCGGAGGCAACTGTTCCCGCGGCAGAGGAAATGCCTTTGGCCCTCGCCGTCGAGCCACAGGCTCCGGCATGGGCGCAGTACACCGTCCGATTCCTCCAAATAGGGGAGCTTCCTGAGGAGCAGGAAGAGGCAGAGAGAGTAGCCCGCCGGTCCGATCTGTACCAATTCATTGACAACGTCTTGTACAGAAAAAGTCCGAATGGGGTGAAATTGAAGTGCATCTCCCGGGAGGAAGGACTGGAGCTGTTGGCAGAGATACATGGAGGCATATGTGGCTCCCACATAGGGTCAAGGGCCCTTGCTGGCAAGGCTTTCCGGTAAGGCTTCTTCTGGCCCACCGCCCTCCAAGATGCGACGGCACTAGTAACCAAGTGTGAAGCGTGCCAGTTCCATTTGAAGAAACTTCATCAGCCAGCTCAAGTCTTGCAGACAATCCCTCTCTCCTGGCCATTCTTGGTCTGGGGGCTCGACATACTGGGCCCCTTTCCCCGCGCTGTCATGGCTTTGAGTACTTGTACATTGCAATCGACAAGTTCACAAAGTGGCCTAAGGTGGAAGCAGTGAGGAAGGTGACAACGCAGTCAGCCATCAAGTTCTTCAAACGGCTAGTTTGCCATTTTGGTGTACCCAACAGGATCACCACCGACAACAGCACACAGTTCACAAGCCACGCCTTCATGCAGTACATCGAGCATCTCGGCAGCAAGGTCTGTTTTGCTTCCGTGGCACACCCACGAAGCAACGACCAAGCGGAGAGGGCAAATGCTGAAGTTCTGTGAGGCTTAAGAACAAAGACTTTTGACAGGCTGCACAAGAGTGGAAGGCACTAGATTGACGAGTTGTCGGTGGTTCTTTGGTCGATCAGAACGATGCCAAATCGAGCCACCAGCCAAACACCCTTTGCCCTGGTCTATGGGGCAGAAGCAGTTCTCCCCACGGAACTCATATATGGGTCACCTCGAGTGCTCGCTTATGATGAGCTTGATCAAGAGCGATTGCAGTAAGATGACGCAACGTTCCTTGAGGAAGATCGTCTCCGGGCGGCTGTGAGAGCAGCACGCTACCAGCAAGCCTTGCGTCGCTACCATAGCTGCAAGGTTCATGCCCGGAGCTTTGAGGAAGGCGACCTTGTTCTTCGGCATGTTCAGTCAGCCAAGAATTCCAACAAGTTGATGCCGAAGTGGGAAGGCCTTTATCGGGTAACACGAGTCACCAGGCCTGGCGCAGTTCGCCTGGAGACCGTAGATGCCATTCCAGTGAGCAACTCCTGGAACATCAAGCATCTTCGCAAGTTTTACCCATAAGGCGTGGCTGCCGGGCCCCCTGGCAAGCCACCTTTTGTACAAGCCTTGCCGGCAAGGCATGTAACACTCTATACAAAGCTAGGCGCAGACCCTAAGCATAAATAAACGAAGCGCTGGCGCCCTAAGTTATAGCATGCATGCTAGATTGAGTCTCTCCCTCGGTTAGGGTTGATAGTGCTTAGCGGAGACTAACCCCTAGCATAGAGGTCGAGTTTGCGTCATTTTGTTCCTATCCATCCTCTTTGGAATGCAGGGTACATGATGTGTTTCCGCCAAGCCAAGTGGAAGTAATAGAATAAGCCGGTGCTCCGGGCCCGGCAAGCCAAGCTTGCCGAAGGCTGAAGACACGAAGGTCCACCCACGGCAAGTCAAGGTTGCCGGGGGCTGCAGATTCAGATAAGTTTTCCCATCCCCTGTCATGCATTTCCATATGAAACTTGGGACGTATGGACCTTGTTTTGTTCCAAGGCTGCCGTGCTCCCCTTGTTCCTATCACCCAAGAGCTTCTTGGTTCGGAATATGGTTGTAGCCACGGCGGCAAGGAAGCAAGCGTAGGGCCCACCCCCACTTTGTCCCTACCTCCACCAAAGGCGTGAGTATGAACGAACCGAGTGGGGGAACGGCAAGGTCTGCTGCCAGGCAGTGGTGTTTATATTGAAAATAACAAGGATTTGTTCCTTGGTATGGGCTTTGCTCACACGCACACGCAAGACCCGGCAAGCACCCTTTTCCATTAATACGTTCCATACAGGTACAGTTCATATGGAATGTAAACATGAATGGGGAGATTACAGGTTTTAGATCTAAAAAAGTCCCATGGGCTTACAAATTGAAAAAAGATAAGATACCCGTAATCCCTTTCTTGGCCCTCTCCTTAGGAAATGAAACAAGAAGGCAAAAGGGCAGAAGGAGCGCCTAGGCGAGGTATGAGCAGCAGAAGGCACCAAGAGAACATGCCGGCGGTCACCTAGAAGAGGGTTGGCGGTGGCGGCGCCGGAGGAAGAGATGGAAGAAGAGGCAGCGGTCCGTCAATACGCTATGAAGACGTCGGTGCCCTCGTACTCCGACTTGACGGCCCACCACCCGCCTTCCTCGCCTTCTCCAGCCTTCCTACGCCGGCCGCCCAAGGAGGCGACCCCGAGAAGTTCAAGGAGCCGGCGACATGGATGATGGGGTCACTGGTATCGCCCCGGAGCAACACGCCTGACGCTTAGTCGGACCCGTCATCCTGCCGCCCGCTACCCTCGTCGTCGCTGCCGCTGTCCTCCTCATCACTTTCGCTCGAGGAGGAGTCTTCATCGTCAGAGGAGCTCTCCGTGCAGCACCTTACGCGAGTCCCAAAGTGTCCAAAGACCTTGACGGAGAGGAGGCCACTCTCCATTAATTTGAAATGGAGAGTGAGCCCCTTCGTCAGGCTGTGGATGTGGGCAAAGGTCTTCCACCCTCGGCGAAGATACATGACGTGAGGGGCGTGGAACTCGACGTCGGCCCATGTGCCACTGTTCCCACAGCCCCTCATATGCAGCCGCAGCGCCTGCGGTGGGTCCAGCTCCATCTCCCGTGCAAATGGGGTCGGGAGGCGAAGACGACGGCGCGGCGGCTGGCGCAGCCTGATGAAGAACTCGTAGGGTTTGTCCCCGACGTGGCCCTCCACCGGGGGAGGGGCCGCTGGCGGAGGCGAGGCCGATGCGCCGCCCCGTCCTCCTCTTCCCCGAGTGCCGTGACGGCCTCGACCTCGCACCCTCCCCCTGCCTCTAACGGCTGGCTCCGCCACCGATGAAGGATCACCCCGCCCTCTCGCCATGGTAGAAGAGAGGAAGGAGCAGGAATGGGGATAAGCGGATGATGAAGGACTGAGAGGCGCCGTTCCTCCCACTCCCCTCCTTATAAAGAGACGGGGGCGGGGCTCGGCCGCCCCTCTCGGCCAATCCGGCTCATTAAAGGTGACAGCAGGCGAGGCCGTCGACCGTCCTCCCTGCCCAATTGAAGGCGCGTGGAAATCGACCCACGCATGCACGTCTTCCCGTATCCCGCACGCCTGTCATTCGCCCCACGTCGTGCATGTGGCATATGTGGCGCGAGAGACGGGATAATGGGACACGTGGAGCAATGGTTCCCACGTAAAGATAATAAATGAGCGGCGGCCCTGCGGTCTCGAAGGGACACGCAAGCCGCCTCTTTACTGTTCACCGCAAGATGACGCAAGCGTGCTTTGATCACCCACGCACGCAACCCCCCATGTCACGCATTCAACGCGGGTCATGGGGAAGCACAGCGGACGGGAAGTTACCGCGGTAAAAAAAACCTCCCTGCCTACCCGTGCACCATTCTGGGCCTGGTCCAACAACGTGTCGTGCTTATGTGTGGCCCAGGCCTGGGGGCTCCTATTGGTGTACTAAAGTGGGGGCGCTCCTTTGTACCCCTTATTTGTGCACGGGCAGTCAGAGCCACGCCCATGACCACACTTAAGCAAGACGGAGGCAGGAAATCAGAGCCACAACACAGAATCAAAGCAACGCCAAGGCATAAGCATAAAAAGCAAGAACGCGAAGTGGTTTCCCCGGCAAGGTCCTTGCCGGGGCAGCCCCCACGGCCCCCGGCGAGACCCTTGTCGGGGCATCCTACCTGACGCTAGCAGGGCGCGCCACCCTTGAGCCCCAGTTCCTCCAGCGCTGCCAACCACGTTGGGACATGGGCTCGGGAGGCGCCTCCATGGTGGCATGCAGATCTTTATGAAGACAAAGAACACTTTGAATCAGAAGTGTAGAAGACGACGAAACCTCGGCGAGATCCTCGTCGAGGAAACCCACAAGGAGTCTTGCCGGGGACGACCGCAATGCCGCAGCAAGACCCTTCTCGGGGCCCCGGCAAGGCCCTTTCCGAGGACGTCCGCGAGGCCACAGCCAGACCCGCACTGCCAAGCTTCTGCCACCGCTCCCATGCAGCTGCCAGCCTACCAGCTGGGTAGGCACCTGCGTATCAGCACAGGGCTTCTCAGCCAACTCAATGCATTCCTACGTGGTGGCATGCAAATCTTCATGAAGGCCCTACCACCGCGCCACCTCAGCAGCCTACCAGCCTACATTGCGCTGACCGGCTCGCTGGCCCAGGCGCGTGCCGAGGTAGGGCAAAGCGGCGGTAAAGTGGAGGGGACACGTCAGGGGCACATTAAATGCGTCTTGTCCCGTAATAGCTAGCGATAGGCTTAACCACAGTACACCGATGCCACCTCCTGTGTGCCACTGTTGCGATCCCCTTGCCTATAAAAGGAGGCCCAAGGCATCCAAGAGGAGGATTCAGACTTTTGGACAAGTTACGCCCATTGTAGCTAGTTCAAGAACCTTAAGAACACAAATACACACATCCAAGCAGGACTAGGATGTTACGCATATCTGCGGCCTGAACCTGGGTAAACGATCTGCATACTCGTACTAACTGTTGATCCTGCTCTCCTCACCACCCAGCGCCCCGCAACCGTAGTAGGGATCCTTGTGATCCCATAGGTGTCGTTTCCCACCGACACGTAGTGATGCTTAAGTCTGTCTGAATCATGTTAGCAATTACCACATTTTATGATTATGAAATTTGGCAAATGGATGTCAAAACTACATTCCTTAATGGATTTCTTAAAGAAGAGTTGTATATGATGCAACCTGAAGGTTTTGTTGATCCAAAAGGTGCTAACAAAGTGTGCAAGCTCTAGCGATCCATTTATGGACTGGTGCAAGCCTCTCAGAGTTGGAATATACGCTTTGATAATGTGATCAAAGCATATGGTTTTATACAGACTTTTGGAGAAGCATGTATTTACAAGAAATTGAGTGGGAGCGTTGTAGCATTTCTAATATTATATGTGGATGACATATTGTTGATTGGACTTTTAGAGATAGATCAAGACGCTTAATTGGACTTTCACAAAGCACATACCTTGCTAAAGTTTTGAAGAAGTTCAAAATGGATCAGTCAAAGAAAGGGTTCTTGCCTGTGTTACAAGGTGTGAAGTTGAGTCAGACTCAATGCCCGACCACTTCAGAAGATAGAGAGAAAATGAAAGTCATTCCCTATGCCTCAGCCATAGGTTCTATCATGTATGCAATGTTGTGTACCAGACCTAATGTGTACCTTGCTATAAGTTTAGCAGGGAGATACCAAAGTAATCTAGGAGTGGATCACTGGACAGTGGTCAAGAATATCCTGAAATACTTGAAAAGGACTAAGGATATGTTTCTCGTTTATGAAGATCTTGTCGTAAATGGTTACATTGATGCAAGCTTTGACACTGATCCGGATGACTCTAAGTCGCAAACTGCATACATATTTATATTGAATGGTGGAGCTGTTAGTTGGTGCAGTTCCAAGCAGAGCATCGTGGCGGGATCTACATGTGAAGTGGAGTTCATAGCTGCTTCAGAAGCAGCAAATGAAGGAGTCTGGATGAAGGAGTTCATATCCAATCTAGGCATAATACCTAGTGCATCGGGTCCAATAAAAATCTTGTGTGACAATACTGGAGCAATTGCCTTGGCGAAGGAATCCAGATTTCACAAGAGAACCAAACACATCAAGAGACGCTTCAACTCCATCCGCGATCAAGTCAAGGAGGGAGACATAGAGATTTGCAAGATACATACGGATTTGAATGTTGTAGACCCATTTACGAAGCCTCTTCCACGAGCAAAACATGATCAGCACCAAGACTCCATGGGTGTCAGAATCATTACTATGTAATCTAGATTATTGACTCTAGTGCAAGTGGGAGACTGAAGGAAATATGCCCTAAAGGTAATAATAAAGTTGTTATTTATATTTCCTTATATCATGATAAATCTTTATTATTCATGCTATAATTGTATTAACCGGAAACTTAGTACATGTGTGGATACATAGACAAAAACAAAGTGTCCCTAGTATGCCTCTACTTGACTAGCTCTTTAATCAAAGATGGTTATGTTTCTTGACCATAGACAGGTGTTGTCATTTGATGAATGGGATCACATCATTAGAGAATGATGTGATGGACAAGACCCATCCGTTAGCTTAGCATAATGATTGTTAAGTTTTATTGCTATTGCTTTCTTCATGACTTATACATGTTCCTCTAACTATGAGATTATGCAACTCCCGAATAACGGAGGAACACCTTGTGTGCTATCAAACGTCACAACATAAGTAGGTGATTATAAAGATGCTCTACAGGTGTCTCTGAAGGTGTTTGTTGAGTTGGCATAGATCGAGATTAGGATTTATCACTCCATGTATTAGAGAGGTATCTCTGGGCCCTGTCGATAATGCTCATCACAAAAAGCCTTGCAAGCAATGTGACTAATAAGTTAGTTACGGGATGATGCATTACGGAACGAGTAAAGAGACTTGCCGGTAACGATATGGAACTAGGTATGAAGATACCGACGATCGAATCTCGGGCAAGTAACATACCGATGACAAAGGGAACAACATATGTTGTTATGCGGTTTGACCGATAAAGATCTTCGTAGAATATGTAGGAACCAATATGAGCATATAGGTTCTGTTGTTGGTTATTGATCGGAGATGTGTCTCGATCATATCTACATAGTTCTCGAACCTGTAGGGTCCTCACGCTTAACGTTCGGTGACAATTTGTATTGTGAGTTATGTGTTTTGGTGACCGGAGTTTGTTCGGAGTCCCGGATGAGATCACGGACATGACGAGTGTGACGCCCGGGTAATTAAGCTACAGTGATCCTCTGCTAGTGATGCCACGTCACCTCGATTATAGTTGCTAATCTCGCGTTAGTTCGAAACCGATTCGCGTTCAAATTCAAAATCAAGCAAAAAAATAAAAGATTTCAAATATTGAAACTAAAATTGTTCGGAGTGAGCCAAATAATGCATAAATAAGTATGGTGGAGAAACCACACTTTTATAAAAGTGAAAATAATCTAAAATGTTTTAAACAGTAGCAAAGACAATTAGTTGAATGCCTTTTACAATAGATAAAATATTAAACTAATTTATTTTGTTGCCCAAACTTATGTGGTAGTAGCTAATTACTAACACTAAATTAGGGACTACTTTTATAGTTATAAAACTAAAATAAAAGAGGAACCAAAATAAAACAGAAAATAGAAAAGGAATAATAAACAAAAATAGAACAAAAGAAATAAAAACAGAAAAGCCCCCCCCCTACTGGGCCTCGTGGCCCAGCTGGCCACCAGGCCGCCCCACGTCCCAACCGGCCAGGCCGGCCCACCCCGGTTCCCCCCCCCCCCATAACCCCTGGGCGACCGAAACCCTAGCCCGAT
>NC_041391.1:301894941-301899705 GCF_002162155.2 Triticum dicoccoides | reverse complement strand
CATGCATCGATATGCATCTGTTTACTTGGTATTCATTGTTTCTTCCCCCTCTTCTCTCCGGTAGACTACGAGACCGACGCTGCTGCTGCCCAGTTCGACTACGGAGTTGACGACCCCTCTCTCTTGCCAGAGCAACCAGGCAAGCCCCCCCCTTGATCACCAGATATCGCCTACTCTTCTCTATACTGCTTGCATTAGAGTAGTGTAGCATGTTACTGTTTTCGTTAATCCTATTCTGATGCATAGCCTGACATTGTCGCTACATCTGTTGATACCTTACCTGCAATCCTAAATGCTTAGTATAGGATGCTAGTTTATCATCATTGGCCCTACATTCTTGTCAGTCTGCCTTGCTATACTATTGGGCCGTGATCACTCGGGAGGTGATCACGGGTATATACTATACATACATACATACTATACAGATGGTGACTAAAGTCGGGTCAGCTCGAAGAGTACCCGCGAGTGATTCACGGATTGGGGGATGAAAGGACCTTTGTCCCGACGGCCCTCTGTGTGGATCTTTGTGGCGGAGCGACAGGGCAGGTTGAGACCACCTAGGAGACAGGTGGGCCTGGCCCTGTTCGGCGTTCGCGGACACTTAACACGCTTAACGAGATCTTGGTATTTGATCTGAGTCTGGCTACGAGCCTATACGCACTAACCATCTACGTGGGAGTAGTTATGGGTATCCCGACGTCGTGGTATCAGCCGAAGCACTTCAGACGTCAGCGACGGAGCGGCGCGCGCCGAATTGGACTGGAACGCCACTAGGCTAGGTCTGCTTTCGGCCGCGTACGCAACATGCAGGTGTGCTATGGGCGATGGGCCCAGACCCCTGTGCGCTTAGGTTTAGACCGGCGTGCTGGCCTCTCTGTTGAGCCTAGGTGGGGCTGCGACGTGTTGATCTTCCGAGGCCGGGCATGACCCAGGAAAGTGTGTCCGGCCAAATGGGATCGAGCGTGTTGGGTTATGTGGTGCACCCCTGCAGGGAAGTTAATCTATTCGAATAGCCGTGATCTTCGGTAACAGGACGACTTGGAGTTGTACCTTGACCTTATGACAACTAGAACCGGATACTTAATAAAACACACCCTTCCAAGTGCCAGATACAACCGGTGGTCGCTCTACCTCAGGGATATGAGGAGGGGATCGCCGGGTAGGATTATGCTATGAGATGTTACTTGGAGATGCTAATTGGAGGACTTCGACCTACCCTCTTATGCCTGTTGCAAGACGAAGGTGACCAGAAGCGTAGTCTTCGACAGGATTAGCTATCCCCCTCTTATTCTGGCATTCTGCAGTTCAGCCCACTGATATGGCCTCCTTACACATATACCCATGCATATGTAGTGTAGTTCCTTGCTTGCGAGTACTTTGGATGAGTACTCACGGTTGCTTTCTCCCCCTTTTCCCCCCTTTTCCCTTCTTTCTGGTTGTCGCAACCAGATGCTGGAGTCCAGGAGCCAGACGCCACCGTCGACGACGACCCCTACTACACCGGAGGTGCCTACTACTACGTGCAGCCCGCTGACGACGACCAGGAGTAGTTAGGAGGATCCCAGGCAGGAGGCCTGCGCCTCTTTCGATCTGTATCCCAGTTTGTGCTAGCCTTCTTAAGGCAACTTGTTTAACTTATGTCTGTACTCAGATATTGTTGCTTCCGCTGACTCGTCTATGATCGAGCACTTGTATTCGAGCCCTCGAGGCCCCTGGCTTGTATTATGATGCTTGTATGACTTATTTTATTTGTAGAGTTGTGTTGTGGTATCTTCCCGTGAGTCCCCGATCTTGATCGTACACATTTGCGTGCATGATTAGTGTACGATTGAATCGGGGGCGTCACAAGTTGGTATCAGAGCCGACTGCCTGTAGGAATCCCCCTTTCCAACTCCTTGGCCGAAGTCGAGTCTAGTCGTTGAAAAACTTTTACTAACATGGCTGTGTGGCCCATGGGCCCACGTCGCCATCGGGAGGTATTAGGATCTTTTATTCCTCGACCTTTACTCTGGGATTCTGAACCCTCTTCTATTCGGGTTAAACGATTTTTACTAAAATCTAACATTAGGATCTCGTTATCATTTTCACCCGGAGAGCCCCTTATTACTGATGATCGTCTGCTGCACCAGAAGACCCTGAAGATACTCTCCGTTGTTAACTCGAGAACTTGTGTTCATCGCGTTTGCAATTCCCCTTCCACTGTAAACCCTTATGGATAACTACTTGCAGTTGTTATTCTTACCTTCATCCCCAGTTGGTCTTGTTATTACAAGATACCTTGAAAAACTCGTCGTTGCTTTGATAATCCTTTGAGCTTACTGCCTTGCTGTTCTTTGTCATCTGAATACCCCTACGGTTAATTCTCGCACTTATCGAGTATCCGCTCATCCCCAGTTGTTCATGTGTTACACAAAAGTCTTCGAAATACCACCCGATATTCCGAAAATCCTCAGCAACCTATTGCTCTGGAATTTCTTGTTTGCTTTCATTATGATTAATTCCATAATTATAGAAATTTTATTGACATTCCTTGTCATTATCATTTTGAGTCTGTTGACTCAATATGCTGCGAATACACGCAATCATCATTGATCCTTATAAATTACCTTTCCGGCTGAGTTTCCATTCTTTTAACTGGAATTGGTTCTCGACCAATCCAATTGTCGTTGATTGTACCCTAAGGCTATTCAACTTATCCATCCCTAATCAGAGCATTGCTTCTGATCCCTTGATTTGGAAATCATAATTCCTTTGCATTTGACAATTGAGTTAGTCAATTGTTTCTATAATCTGATCTCCTTGCATTCTTCTTCCTCTAGTTGAGTACCGATACTCGTATCAGATCCTTTGTGGACCACCAAGTCCTTTGTTGGATTGTTATCCGACAGTGTCCTTCACATTTGATCACCTTGTGAGTTCTTCCCCTGATACATAATGCCTTTGTTAAGTTGTATCCTCTGATTGGCCAACCATGCTCTGCTTTCGGGCTTGTGTTATTTACTACTGAAGCTTGTGGTATATGTTTCCATGATACCCTGACGGGTTGAACCTATGCCTTCCTTTATATGTGTGAACTCGGAAGTTTTCACTAGTCATACTCATCTGGTATTTCACCAGGTAAAACTTTCAACACTAATGCCTTTATCAAAGCGAGAAGTGAATGGAAGGTTATACATTGAAGAAGTGGGAGTCGACCTTGAACTTTGTGTTCATGCCCATGGACACGATGTATATCTTATCATTAAAGCTTCTCTTAAATGAATTATTCCTTCGGTATAAGTTCATCTTATATCTAGGATCTGGCCTTTTGCAATCGTGGTTCCGACCATGTTCTCTTTTAAATACCATTTCTCGTGCAAGTTTTAGCACTTGTCTTCTGTAGAGCAATAACCCCCGTCCAACCTCTACTTTGATATGTCATCGAGTATTACCCCTGGTATCTCGAGATTATCATGGAACTGCATAACTTCTTATGAGCTCTTCATCAAGTACTACCTTTCCACTGATTCCAATTTTTCACGGGCTCTGAGTTATTAAACACTCAAAGACACCGATAAATGAACCGAGACCGCACTACGGTTCAACAACTCTTCAGTAAGCTTCTATAAGTACGAGTTTGTACCTGACCACGCCATTCCTAGCCTGTTTGGCTATATCATTGTCGTGATTATTTTAACTGTGCTACCCGGTCCTTCCTCTCGGAGCACACTTTTCGACGGTGGACTAACCTTACGTCGATCCTCATCGTCATATCATTTCGCCTTGAACAACAAGCTTGGTTTCGAGTTTGTGTCGTACCCTTGGTTCCAATAACCTTTCGCTTCATCATTACTTTGACTTGATGTCGTCGCCGATCGATTACATCTTCATGAACTCTCGCGACAAAGGTGTCGTGATCATCACCATTCTGAGCTCATCCAGGGTATCAATTGAATTCGTGATGAGAAATACCATCCTTGCCCTCGATGAATTGTATCATCATCGACCACTTTATTGCCTTCCCACCAACACAAGCTTGTTCATGTTTGGTGTTATACCTTGAGACCCCTGCTATCCAGCATTTGTTCTTCTTTACCTTGGAGTATTACCATCTTTTAGTATCAAGGATGTTGTGAGGACTGCCCCACCTCTTAAAGAGTTCTTGGTATAGTGATACTACTCACCATCACCACTCTTTCATGGTCCTCATGTTGATTCCAACCGGGGTACCAACAAGTGAACGGTGTTGTTTGGATCCTGCACTTCTAGCAACCCTATTGCTTTGAAGTTAATAGTCGGCCGTTCATCCTTAGTCTATTGATTATTGAATCACCATTCCGACATTGGTCGTGCAACCCAACCCGTATTGCGGGCGCACCGTTCAACCAATGTTTAATTATGTATGTTTTCCTCGAGCATATCCCATTATATCGTTTAATCTGACGGATGTTATCCCCTTTTCCACATAATTGTGGAGATCCATCTTTTGGATACCTCGTTGAATTATCGCTGAGTCCATCAGCCACCTCATCATCCTCTCCTTGGGTTAATGATGAACTCTTGATAACGGAAAACACTTCATAGTTCATTTCCCCGAGAATCTTACAATGTCATCTCGTCAATTTGCGTTGCACCTTTTCTTCCCAGGTATCCTGAGTCTGAGGTATCCTGACACCAATCGGATCGGAATCTCGGTCAGATATGATGGTTGGGACATTTTCCAAGAGTTATGATGTTGATCCTTTGATGACCCGGTAACATGATGTCATGCCTAGCACCCCCCCC
>NC_041391.1:301893558-301894931 GCF_002162155.2 Triticum dicoccoides | reverse complement strand
ATAGATTCCTTTTCAGCAAGGTTATCCGTTCACCCATGGGAAAATTGTAAGACTTATTCTACAAGTTATTCCTGATGGATCCTTCGTGTTTCCAAAGTCTAATCTTCACCTGAAGACCATGTCACTACTATCTCGAAGCATGTCAATGGTACTCCGATTTTCAACAGGCACGTTTGAAGCACGATGCTATATTTTAATTATCAATTATCCTAACACCGTTGTATAAGTAATATCATGAGATTCCTCCCCCCTTACCTAAATGGTTTTCTACTTTATATCCTGTCATGGATATCTTGCTCTTCTTGTCCTTGGGAAGGATATACCCTCGAAATATGTGTTTAAACATATTTTCCATTCCATTGTTCTATTTGATCTGATGATCACCTTTTCCCTTCCATTGTTTTGTTTAACCATTCTTGTGGTCTATATGATCTAAGCAGTAATGTTCTCCTGCTTATGTAAACACCTCGGTGTACAACTCTGTCAGCAAGACCCTGTTTCTATTGTTGATGGCATTTCGGTAACCGCCGATGGATGAGAACTTTGCCTCTTGGCCGCCTCATTCAACGAGCAGGAAAATAGTTCTCTTCGTCCCTCGCCTTGGTATCGACGTTGTCGCCGACATAATCGACAGGCTACCCCCCCTGACATGCCTTGCTTGCATGATCACGCAAGACGTCTCCGCCCTTCCTACTTCTAACCCACATGGTGGGCCCATAACCCACAGGTCCACTGGATCGAAACCTGACTCTCCGGCACACCCATATCTCCGAAGTTATTCCTCACGATTGGCTTCGTATGAAGATCACCAACCACCTTCCTAGAGACGATCTATTCTGGTACCGGATGCAATACTTATTCTCGTTGCTCTGAAACCCTTTCACACTTCGCTTCAGGCAACGAACGATTGCCTATGCGCTTGAAACTTCTATTTTGCACCTTCTTGCTTTGCTCTCGATATTGTCTTGAATTTCAATTCGAGAGTTACTTTCCGCCACCTTCCTCGTTGTTGTCTACCAAATAATCTACCCTGCAGAGATCCATTCTTCGGTATACCCCCTTAATCTTTCGTTAGTACGATGAAATTTCCGAAGAAAGGATGATGACTTCATCATGGTGACCTGAAGCAGAGAAAGGAAGACATCAATATAATGGGTCGACCTCTTCGAGAAGAGCAACCAAGACTGAGAAGATTCGTTAGGATTTCGTAACCAGACCTTCCCCCTTATACCCCCTCTTAAATCTCGGGACGAGATTTCTTGTAGTGGAGGAGAATTGTGACGCCCGGGTAATTAAGCTACAGTGATCCTCTGCTAGTGATGCCACGTCACCTCGATTATAGTTGCTAATCTCGCGTTAGTTCGAAACCGATT
>NC_041391.1:301884828-301890965 GCF_002162155.2 Triticum dicoccoides | reverse complement strand
TGCAGGTGTGCTATGGGCGATGGGCCCAGACCCCTGTGCGCTTAGGTTTAGACCGGCGTGCTGGCCTCTCTGTTGAGCCTAGGTGGGGCTGCGACGTGTTGATCTTCCGAGGCCGGGCATGACCCAGGAAAGTGTGTCCGGCCAAATGGGATCGAGCGTGTTGGGTTATGTGGTGCACCCCTGCAGGGAAGTTAATCTATTCGAATAGCCGTGATCTTCGGTAACAGGACGACTTGGAGTTGTACCTTGACCTTATGACAACTAGAACCGGATACTTAATAAAACACACCCTTCCAAGTGCCAGATACAACCGGTGGTCGCTCTACCTCAGGGATATGAGGAGGGGATCGCCGGGTAGGATTATGCTATGAGATGTTACTTGGAGATGCTAATTGGAGGACTTCGACCTACCCTATTATGCCTGTTGCAAGACGAAGGTGACCAGAAGCGTAGTCTTCGACAGGATTAGCTATCCCCCTCTTATTCTGGCATTTTGCAGTTCAGCCCACTGATATGGCCTCCTTACACATATACCCATGCATATGTAGTGTAGTTCCTTGCTTGCGAGTACTTTGGATGAGTACTCACGGTTGCTTTCTCCCCCTTTTCCCCCCTTTTCCCTTCTTTCTGGTTGTCGCAACCAGATGCTGGAGTCCAGGAGCCAGACGCCACCGTCGACGACGACCCCTACTACACCGGAGGTGCCTACTACTACGTGCAGCCCGCTGACGACGACCAGGAGTAGTTAGGAGGATCCCAGGCAGGAGGCCTGCGCCTCTTTCGATCTGTATCCCAGTTTGTGCTAGCCTTCTTAAGGCAACTTGTTTAACTTATGTCTGTACTCAGATATTGTTGCTTCCGCTGACTCGTCTATGATCGAGCACTTGTATTCGAGCCCTCGAGGCCCCTGGCTTGTATTATGATGCTTGTATGACTTATTTTATTTGTAGAGTTGTGTTGTGGTATCTTCCCGTGAGTCCCTGATCTTGATCGTACACATTTGCGTGCATGATTAGTGTACGATTGAATCGGGGGCGTCACAACGAGGAGTCTCGAAATGGTCGAGAGGTAAATACTGATATATTGGAAGGTTACATTCAGACACCGGAATAGTTTCAGGAAGTTTCAGATAAGTTTCAGAGTACCGGGAGGTTACCGGAACCTCCCCGGGAGAGTAATGGGCCAACATGGGCCTTAGTGGAGGAGAGAGGGTCGGCCATAGGCGGTGACGCCCCCCCCCCCTTGCTAATCTGAATTGGACAAGAGGTGGGGGCAGGGCCCCCCTTTCCTTCTCCTACTCCCTCTCCTCCCCCCCCCCTTGCTACTCCGAAAAAAGGAAAAGTGGGGGGGGGGACGAATCCTACTAGGAGTGGAGTCCTAGTAGGACTCCCCCCTCTATGGCGCGCCCCCTGGTGGCTGGCCTCCTTCCTCATCCTTTATATACGGGGGCAGGGGCACCCCAAAGGCACAACATTGTCTTAGCCGTGTGCGGTGCCCCCCTCCACCATTTACTCCTCTGATAGTATCATCGTAGTGCTTAGGCGAAGCCCTGCGTGGATCACATCGTCAACACCGTTATCACGCCGTCGTGCTGAAGAAACTCTCCCTTGACCCTCTGTTGGATCAGGAGTTTGAGGGACATCATCAGCTGAACGTGTGCTGAACTCGGAGGTGTCGTACGTTCGGTGCTAGATCGGTTGGATCATGAGGACGTTCGGCTACATCAACCGTGTTAACATAATGCTTCTGCTTTCGGTCTATGAGGGTACTTGGACACACTCTCCCCCTCTCGTTGCTATGCATCTCCTAGATAGATCTTTCGTGATCGTAGGAATTTTTTTAAAATTGCATGCTATGTTCCCCAACAATGACAACATCTGATATTGTACTACCAATATCTAAACCAATTAAACCTTATGAATATAAATACAATTAACCTATGCATGCGATTGTCTATTCATTCCATAGCAATTTGTATAAAGCTTGGAACAGACTATTATTATATAAATATCACAAAATGCATGAAAACATATAATAGTATAAATGATTGAGCATAGCTCACAACAATAAAGTTATAATGAACTAAGATCCAAGCGACTAAGACAACAACAGGTTCAGCCAACCAATTTGTCCTAAAGTTATAAACGGCAACTTGGTTCTCGAATTCTCTGTTGTTCGACTCGTGACCAAAATCAAAGGAACAATGTGAAATTAAAAAAACAGTTTATACATGTCAAAATCAGAGGAAATACTGCAAAGTTATACAATTGAACACTCGAAGCTAATGCATAGAAACTATGTAGTGTGGTGGCGCCAAATATTTACATAGATGACTTAGAAAAACTATATATGGTTGACTATTCTAAGAATACATTGAATTCCCGGAAGATTAAAATTGAATTGACCTCACAGCATGAGCTTAGAGATGCATGGTATGCATGTTAGCCTGGAGATTTTTCTTTTCCCTTTAATTCTCAGCTACCTTGATACCCAGATAGACCTCTGCTTGCCCAACAGCTCCATGTGCTCTACCTTCTTCTGTATTTTTAGCTTCTCCTTGTTCCTCCAGCAGTCTGGCTTCTCAGATCTTTCTTTCATCTGTACATCATCACATGTGCGCTATAGGTGTGCCTAAAGATGCATTTTCTTACAAGAAACAAAATGGTGAGCTATTCTAAAAAAATCACACCGTGATAAGCTGAAACAAGGTTGGGTCTCATTGGCAGTACTCCAAACAAATAGAAGTCCTTGTTTCTTGTAAGAGGTTCATATGGAAAGCTAAGATAATGAAAATTAGTAAGACTGGCGCTGCAAATTAAAGGCGAATCGATGAGGTAAAACTGAAACAACGCCAATGGGATTAAAAGGGGGCTAATGGAAATCGAGTTTGAAGCGACGACAAACTTTGCGGCATTGCTTTCTTGTTGAAAATGCGGGTAGCTTAGCACGCACCTTTGATATCCTCCTTGTGCTGCCGCTGGGCCTCTAGTAGCTGCACCTCAAAGGTGTACTGACCAAGGTTTTGGTTACCGGTCGAAATTTCGAGATTTCCCATGGTTACCGCGTATTTCCGCGCCCCTCGGTAAATCCACGTACCAAGCAAAAAATACCAGTTTTTTGAATTTTTTGAATTTAAACACTCGATTTGTAGTAAAGTACGTAGGATCTAATTAATGCCATGAGAGTTGGTTCTGGCGTGTTGGTAGCAACCTACTTCCTGTTTTGAGAGGTCTCTGGTTCAAATGTTCGTTTATTAACTTATTTGAATTCAAAATTCAACTATAAATTCGTTCGAAATATTCTCGGTATTTCTAGGTAACCGTGGTAACCGCGTTTACCAGTCCCCCTCGGTAAAAATGCCTCATTCGGTAACCAAAACCTTGGTACTGACGCAGCAACTTTCCCAGCTCGTGCATGTAACTCATGCGCCTGCAGCCGCTCGAGCTGTACACCGTGATGTTGGCGAGCTCCCTTGCCTAGGTTGCTAAGAATCAACAAAATGGGTAGCTGGAGATATGGAAAAAAGAACTCTAATATTTAAACCATACTTTCTGCATACGTGGAACACAATTAAGGGGAATTTATAGACAGTACAACCGAATGCAAAAGCTTAAGGTTGACCTGCACTACAAAAGATATAGGTGAACTTATCAACGCAGTTTTAATCAGCAGGCAACAACATAAACAACAATTGATGACATGAGCTTAATCTTTACCATTTGTCTGGTCATAGTAAATATACCACTTCAGATTTAGCATGTAATGTGCTTGTACAATATTCACAACACTCCATTAGTGTTTGATCCGGATGCTAAGCAATCTACAATCATGGAGCGTCCTTGAGAGTTCAGATGCAAATTAGCAAACTACTCCAGTGTGGCTGCATAAACAAAGAAGATGGCATAGTCATTGGCTGTTGAGAATCCTATGTTGCAAAACATTAAAATAAATATCATAGAAGTTATTGTACCATATAAAAAGAATACATATCAGGAAAAATTCACTGCCCTCAAAGGCACATTTTCACCAGGCAAATATTCTTGATGTCCATATATCTAAACAAAGACGTGGTACCCATTGACTACAATTAAGCATAATCGTTCGTTTCTTACTACATTATGTGTGCTCCTTGGTGGACGAGAAAATCTGCGAATTAATTCCTCACATACATTGATCATACAATAGTCAAATGGAGATTCATGTTATTGTGGTAGAAGAAAACACCGTGAAGTGTAGCATATCCACAAAACAATTGAGACAAGGGTTGCCTTCACGCCAGTGCGTCGGGTGCGGCCTTGCCATTGACAGTGCAAGCAAAATTCAGAAGTGCGTCAAGGATCATTTAAACACAAACACATGAGATCTCGAGCAACAGCACCATCCAATATTCTAGGTGATTCATGGCGCGAGGACCATGAACTGAGGTTGCTGCTAGGGGTAGACTGCAACATAACATAGAGACGTTAATGACTTTGACCAACAAACAAGGAGGAATGTCTCAGAGGATTGGAGCTTGCGCCTACATGGAATTGAGGTAGAGCTTACCTAGGAGGGAGACTGGAGGGAAGGAACGCCATTGGAGTTGAAGGATATGGCTGCCAATCGTCCAATTTTGTCCATGGGAGGACGAAGCAGTGAAACACCTGCTTCCTGTCATCATCGCTTACCCCCTGGAGGACAGAATCGGTGTGGTTACGCGAGGAAGCGGGGTACAGTAGCACCAGCGCGACAACCGTCACCGACGAGAATGACATGCAACGCTCAACTACAAGTGAGATCGATGTGCAGCACACACCGTTGGGACTTGGGAGCAGAATCAACGTGGGAAGGCTTCAAAGGGAGAGTCGGTGTTGCGTTGGCGGCTAGAGCTAGGCAAGCTATGGCGGCCATCTAGGGTTATGCCCAGGTCGCCTGGCTTGTGAGCGGGAGGCGAGCAAGAGGCGCCCGTATGGAAACAGAAAGCACAAGGAATAAAACGTACAAAGTCCTCCTTTAGGAGGATCCATTAGGAGGAGTAAGAGAT
Organism: Triticum dicoccoides; assembly: GCF_002162155.2. Classification (NCBI taxonomy): domain Eukaryota; kingdom Viridiplantae; phylum Streptophyta; class Magnoliopsida; order Poales; family Poaceae; genus Triticum; species Triticum dicoccoides. The sequence continues at coordinate 301,885,942 of NC_041391.1, read as the reverse complement.
AGAGATAGTACAGATAATATTCCCATGACAAATTAAGTAGGTACATAATGCTTTCATAATGAGTTCTTTTAATGGTGTATGATGCGTACTTAAAATCCTTTATTTGTTTCCTTAAAATCTATTATTTGTTTCCTAAAGAAATTACAATAGTGGAAGGTATCGGTTGAAGCGCCATCTATTATTTGTTGCTTAAAGAAATTGCAATAATGATTTTTTTTTCATAGATGGCGCGTGGTCAACCTTTGGTTTCCTCTTATCAGTTGACGCTATCCGAATTAGTTAAGCAGCAGTTGTGTGAGCCAGCAACTGATGAATTAGTGAACCTGGTGCTTGTCAATTCAATATTACGATGGGGAACTTTGGATTCTTCCCTCCGTGGGTGGCACTCTAAGCATTCGTTTCACGCCTTATGTTACCATCCAATATCACCCATTCCTAGAGCTGATCTAGACTTCAGCTTAGGGACTAGGATAGTATCACAAAAATTGGGCTGGGAGTATCATGAAATCCAGTATGTCAAACTTCCAAAGGGTTATACTCAATGGGGCGTTGAGGTCCTAAACAAGCATTATTTTAATCTTCAAGGGGGCGAAGAAAATGCAGACTATATTCGTGGCACCATTTATTGTTCCCTTTGTGATTATTCTGTCAGCCCTTCTTTGCTCCACTATTTACTAGAGATGTGGAGTCCTCAAACCAATAGTTTCATGCCCTCGTGTGGCGAACGCACCATCACTTTGCTTGATATGTTGCTTATGGCCAGGCTGCCTATAGTTGGAGAACCCTATGAAGAATATATCCCGTCACTCACCAAGCTGAATCCTTCATTACTCTTGTAACCAAACTTTTTATTTGATCTTTTGGATGTGTGAGAGGGTCTTTCCGCCGAAAGGAAGCATAAAGAAAAATTAGTTACTTTCCAGGCTTGGTCTGATTATTTTCACAACAAGCGGGTTGATTTTTTGCCATCCACCAGTCTTCGTAAAAGTCGCATGTATGTTGCAGCTTTTGTCGCGCTTTGGCTTTGCTGCTTTGCGGTCGTTGGTGAAGGGCCGTTTATTCGCCCTGGCGCCCTTGTCATGGCGTCTTGGATTGCTTTAGGGAGGAAGATATC
>NC_041391.1:301876805-301884473 GCF_002162155.2 Triticum dicoccoides | reverse complement strand
TCCTCCCTATATCTTGCTCTTTCTCGTATCAACACAAATCATGTTGGGCCTTCCTTTCAAAAGACACCTCTATCTATCCACTATATTATTGGATAGATGCATCTTTATCAAAAGAAAACTTTTGGGGCCAAAGACAAAGGGGACAAACTTCCTTCTCCGAAGAAACTTCCTATGCAACTGGCTATGCTAAGCACCATATTCCGACCACCCAAGGTCTTTTCCCCGGAGACGGCGCATGATTTTTTGGGAAACCATAATAATATCATATGGTGCCCTTTTTTGAGAGAGAATATGGTGCCCTTATTCTTTACGCAACCTGACAGGGGTCGATCAACTAAAAAGGTTCTTTGCAATTTCTATTCGCCGTGGAATGCTTCCTTGGAGGTTCTTAGCTAAGTCCACCGACCTATGTGCAGCTGAACCCTATCACCCAGATCGCGTAGCTCGTCAGTTCAAGCTAGATCAGCAGGTTCCCATACAATCCATTGAAACCACTATTAACTGAACTGATGTTGGTGTTGCATATGCGTACTGGTCACATTTACTATGCCCAGTCCAAGAGGATATCCAACATGCCCTTGGCACTAATTATGTAGGCAATGCTTCTCTGGCTTGGACCAACTAGTGGAGGAAATTTACACATCCACACTCTACAATCTTGAATAGCCTCAAGTCTGGCAATACGTGTGGCAAAATCCCATACGATGAGAGGAAAAACATGTGTTCGAAAAGGGGAGAAAAGTTTTACCCTGCACGTACTCTTTCAGGGGATGATCTTGTTATCATAAAGGAGGTATTAGTAAGCCATCAAAAGGCCTATATTGAAAAAACTGAGGCAGAGAAGAAGGCTTTTGCAGATCATTGGAATCCAATTTTACATGCTTTTCTTTCGGACGATGAACCTTCTATGGAACTCCAACGTGTGAGTTAAATAACTATTACTTGATTTAACTCATTTTAAAACATCAACTTTTTTTGACGGAACCTCGTCAGAGGGCGAGGAGCTCCCGCATTGCATTAAGAAGAGAATTGGTCCAGTTAATAAGGGAAACCGGACCCAAAACCGTTATAACATCAACTTCATGTTTCCTGCATTTTGTTAACGTGTATTTCCTTCTACAGAAATGAAATAAAATGGATATTGTTGAATGACCTTCTCCTAGTCCCTCGCTTCACGAGATTTGGGAAGATGATGCCCTCATCTCTACAGGTGAAGATGTGAGGCCTTTCATTAAAAGGAAGGTGGACACTCTGAACGGAGAGGATGATTCTAGTCCGATTAGATTGGATGGACCTATCCACTGTAGGAATAAGCCATGGCGAGGCACTTTGCCTGACCATACTCTGGGTAGCATCCGAGTAGCATCTGTATGTTGGATGGTCTGGGCATAGTCTGACTTGAGTCTGACTAGTGTATAGGCCAGGTGTGTGTGTGTGTGTATCTCCACGCGTTCGAGCGCGTGGGCCGTTGCGTGTAGGCGAGATGCTAGGAGGGGTGACCGCGTCAGGCGCTGGACTCGGGATCATGGTGACTGGTTCATGCACGTCGGGCGCGTGATCCAGGAAGCGCGGGACGTGGGGGAGTGTGTGCGTCGAGTGCGTAGGAGCGAGGCGTGACGCGTTCGTGCGCGCGGGTATAAAGCCTGCTCCAGACTCCTGTGTAGCTCGCCTGGGGGTGAACTGAGTTCATGCTCAGGGAAAAGAAATACATGTCGTTCATGCGAAGGGCAGAGTACGTGCTCCGGGAAACACCTGTGTCATGCGTCCTTCTTCTTCCTTCATCTTCCTCTTTGTTGTGTCAGAGAGAGAACGAGCGGGAGGTGCAGCGAGAGAGAGGAAGACAGAGGCCGTGACAACAACATCCACACATCTGACCTTAGTAGTGTGGATCTCAATGGCGTACTTAGTGGAGAGATTGATCATGGTCTAGGTGATCTAGACAATTTAACTGTGGATGATTATGGTGTATAAAGCTCAGATCTTGATCCCCTCACAAAGTTTGGGCTCAAACTCGTCTCCAAGCGCTAATGTTTTAAATATTTTGTCTGCTTCTGAACAGGGTAGATTTATACAGCTCTTTCCCATTTTTCACATTACTATTCATCATTTACAAGATTATTAATTTTACTTCTTTATCCATTGCAAGGTGGTACAGGAGGAGCTTCTAATCTTGTCAGTGGCGAGGGAACAATGACACAAATTTCAGCGCCACCGGTGGATATTTTTGCCATTACCAAGCCAATTCTGGATGCCATCGATTTGGTGCTGAAGAATGCTTTTGATGCCTTAGACACCCCTACATTAACTGCTTCTCAATGTCGTGAGGTTTTCCAGGCAGTTCGGTCTGTGCTTCCGGTTGGTGATACCGCTCCTCAAATTGTCGCTATCCGTACATGTTGGGAAAATTTTGTTTCAATCTCAGATACATTGCAAGAAGCCCGCAAAACAGTTGAGGATCAGTCAAAGCAAAAATCTGAATGTGTTACAGCAGTAGAGAGCAATGCTGAATCAATTGAAGCATCTCTGGAAACCTCAGTGTAAGAGATGTCATCTGTGCTGGAGACACATGCTGAGAAGAAGGAGTGTGTGAAGGCCCTCTCTGCTCAACTACAAGAAGCTAATGCCGAGTTGCGTACAGCTGGAGAAAGGGTCAAGCAACTAGAGTCGGACCATTCCGCCAAGCAAGCTGAAGCCAAGAAGCTGCATGAAGATTTGCTCGAAGCTAATGTGAAAGCTTCAAAGGAACTGGAGGCTCTCAAAGGGAAGATATGAACGCTAGAGAATGAAGCCGAGTCTATTATCGGAAGTATGAAGGACTCGCGCTGCATGTCCAATTGAGTTTTTTGTTCCTAATAAATTAGATGTGCTGTCTGTTTACATTTTCTACTCAGACTTGCATAAGGTTGCCAATTGGCACACCCATTTTCTTGTGTTTTACCCCACACCAGTAGCATCATTAGCGTATATTTGCATGTGATTTATTCATGTGTACAAATGGACTATGCAATGCTATTCGTATAGCCTGGCTTTCTATGTGGTACAGATACTCTGTGCTAATTGCATGAGCTAGCTTGGGTAACCCCTTTATTTATTTACATGTTTTTGCTTGAAGCCTTATTACTTTATTTCATTTTTCAGCTTTTTTTATCTTTTACAAATCTATTTATATTTTTTATATACACCGCCCTTTTGTACAATAATTTAAGCTCATGAGAATTTGGAGCCATTTTTTTTACGCCACAGCTTAGACTCGTAAGATATTGGAGTAACATTTTATGTGCCCCAGTTTATACTTGTGAGGGTATGAAGTACGCTTGATGATTTTTTTCCGCATCACAGTTTATAATCGTAAGTCATTGGAGTAACATTTTATGTGCCCCGGTTTATACTCGTGAGGGTGTGGAGTTTATACTTGTGAGGGTATGGAGCCGCTCGTCGAACACTTTTAGCCGCCCAAGTGCATCCTTGAATGGCATTGTTGCAAGTCACAGAACTGCTCGATCCCAGCCACCTCCGTGTACAGGCGGTCCGGCACGGAATCAAGCAGTTTCTTCACGAGCAAGGCATCCTCCACCATTGAGCCGAGCCCCGTGAACCGCTCAGTCATCTCTCCGAGCTTGCCGGCGAAGTCATGTAGTGTGTCGCCGTCCACCATGCACAGGATGTCAAACTCACCGCGAAGCGTGCCCAGCCGCGTCGCCCGCACGCGATCCACGCTGACAAACCTGGCCTTGAGGCTTGCCCACACCTCCGCCGCCAACTTCTTCGACGCCACCTGTAGCAGCAGGTTCTCCGCGAGCGCATTAAGCAGGTAGGCGAGCGCGGGCTTGTCCTTCTTCGCGATCACCGCCGCCGTCGCGTCTGTCATGCCCAATCTGTGCTACTATCCTAAACAGACTCGAAGGTCCCACCAAGGATAGAACCGCATATTGATACGCTTTTGCAAGGTGGATATCATTACATCAACATTACATAGTAGATCGGGATACATACAAAAGGCATACAATGCCACACGAAAAACGACATCATCTTACATAACAGCACCATCCGTCTACGGATAAAGCACAAACAGAAACTCAAACGACATCGACCCTGCTAGCCCAGGCTGCCGACCTGGAACCTATCCCCTGATCGAAGAAGAAGCAGAAGAAGAACTCCAAAACAAGAAACATCACTCTCGCGTCATGATCATCACAAACCTATACCTACAACTGTTGTTGTAGTAATATGTGAGCCATGAGGACTCAGCAATCCCATTACCATGGGTATCAAGACTAGCAAAGCTTAATGGGTAAGGAAGGGGTAAAGTTGTGAGGTTGCAGCAGCGGCTAAGCAAAGTATGGTGGCTAACTTACGAAAACAAGAGCGAGAAGAGGAGCTTAACAAGCGGTCATCAACTAGTAATGATCAAGAAGTGATCCTGAACTCCTACTTACGTCAAACATAACCCCAAAACCGTGTTCACTTCTCGGACTCCGCCGAAAAGAGACCATCACAGCTACACATGCGGTTGATGCGTTTTAATTAAGTCAAGTGTCAAGTTCTCTACAACCGGACATTAACAAATTCCCATCTGACCCGATCAGACTCGAAATCTCGGTTTACAAGACATTTCGACAATGGTAAACAAGACCAGCAAAGCCGCCTGAATGTGCTGACAAATCCCGATAGGAGCTGCACATATCTCGTTCTCGGGGCACACCGGATCGTCCAAACTTCTGGTAGGCCGGCCCATAGTTGCCCCTGGTGACCACCGGCGGCTGACAGGTTGGACCAACACTCACGACGAGCACTGCCTGGGGGGGGGGGGTAAAAAAAGATGACCCTTAGGCTCCGGAAACCCAAGGGAAAAAGGCTTAGGTAGGCAAATGGTAAAACCAAGGTTGGGCCTTGCTGGAGGAGTTTTATTCAAAGCGAACTGTCAAGGGGGTCCCATAAATCACCCAACCGCGTAAGGAACGCAAAATCAAGGAACATAACACCGGTATGACAGAAACTAGGGCGGCAAGAGTGGAACAAAACACCAGGCATAAGGCCGAGCCTTCCACCCTTTACCAAGTATATAGATGCATTAATTAAATAAGAGATATTGTGATATCCCAACATAATCCTGTCCATCATGGAGCAATCTTCAACTTCACCTACAACTAACAACGCTATAAGAGGGCTGAGCAAAGCGGTAACATAGCCAAGCAATGGTTTGCTAGGAAGGGTGAAGAGGTTAGAGGCTGACATGGCAATTTGTGAGGCTTGAAGAGCAAATGATGGGTAGCGCAGCATAGCGATAGAACAAAGCAACTAGCATAGCAATGATAGTATTGAGATCCAAGGTGAAGGTCATCTTGCCTGAAATCTCACTAGGAAGAAGAACGAGTCCATTAAGAAGATGAAGCCATGAAGACGAACCAAGCGTAGACGAACGAATCCTCACGATCGCAACGAAATAGGAACTAGCGAGAAGGAGCACACCCGGAAAGAAGCAAACAACAATGTAAACACACAACACATAGACATGGCATGATGCACAACCAAACATGATGCATGACAAAGGCTATATGAGGCTACTCGTGGCAAGAGATGATGCAAACAAGACCAACATATCAAAGCAAGTTTAAATGTGGCCGGAAACATGTAACAAATCCGGCAAGTCCTCATATGCAAATTTCAAAATTGGTCCAGATCTAAATAAACCTTAAGTTGAAGTTGTTAAACAGCAAGTTAAGATGCACCAAGATGATCTACATGAATTTCTAGTCAAGTTACGTATAAAGTTCATTTAGTTCGGAGCTACAGCCTAGAAGATATGAGCAAAACAAGTTAAACATGACATTGATGCAAAATGCATACAAACATCAAGCAAACACATTCAAAACAGGGATGCAACATGTTAATATGAAACTACATGCAAAATCAAGCAAGTTTCATATAGAGCATGCTCAAAACGGAGCAACGGTGCAACACATACTCCAAACAAGACATAACAACAATCTGTCCAAAATAGCAACTAGGCATCTAGCAAGCATCAAAACAATATGCTACAGATCCTCAACATAATATAAAAAGGCATGGACGTGATGTACAGGTAAAGCATGACAAAACATGAACACTGAGCTATCTCCATAAATCAAGAGAACATGCTCAAAAGGATATGGCAAGATTGCAAATAATAACAGTTTCAGACTTAACAGAAATAACATCAGGTTGCAATGTTTAGAGTTATCAAACAACATGTCACAAGAACTTATCATGGCAAACAAAGGCATGGCATGCTAGTACTAAATACAAATAACAAAACTCCCTTACTGAACTTATTCCAAAGATCAACAGAAAAGATGGTAGCATCCATGCAACCATGGCAAATGATATGACAGATTCAGAATAACAGGACATGGCAGGAACAACGATAAGTAGGCATGTTGGTGAGCTTGTACCACTCACCAAAGAGCAACACATGGCATGACAAGGTAATCAACAGTAAGAAGACATGTTCATGAAGCTAAGCCTGTCAAGAGCAAGTTCATAGGGTGCACGTATAACTAGGAAAACTCATGGCAAAACTAAATTTAATGTTAACAGGCGGACAGCAACATTATTAACAATTTGAGAGCAAGATTACAATAGGCTACATCTGGCTATAAATGCAACCAGGGGCATGTATGGATATAGCATGACATGTATAACAAAACATCCTTAGTAACATCTCCAGATTATGCATAGAATGACTTGTAGCAGCAGGTTTACATAGCATCATGATATAGCAGATTCAGCCTAGCAAAACAGTAACAGCAAGTACCCTACTTCACGAGCTCGATGCACTCACTACAAGACTCACATAAATAAATGGATTGAACCACTGTAAATATGGCATGATGTAGCTAAAAACTCATGCAGACATCAAGCTCAAAAGGTGCACACACAAAATGCAATGAAAAAGACAAATCACCAAGTTCTGTAAATAGACAGCAGTTAACATCATATAGCACTCTTGCAACGATGATTAGGGCATCAAGATGGATTCAAGAAAGCATGTCACAGTGGAACACAATGAAGAGCATCTCATGATGAACATTTTGACATATTATATGCATGAAACGGAGCAGCACACATGAAGTTATGGCATGTCAAAGTATGCACCAGAATGTTGAAAAATCTCAGGGACTGGAATTTTACCCTCCGAAACTGGACGGGGTCGTGCGGGACGGAGAGATCCGGGGCGGGGACGGCGTGTTTGGACTGATGAACTGGTGGATCTGGTCCATCTTCTTCGGATCCGATCGGAGAGGAACTCCTGCGAGCTCCGGTGGAGCTTCCGGCGAGGAGGAGGCCGGAGAGGGCCCGAGACGAGGTCGGGGAGGTGGGGGACAGCCGGATCCGGTCCTGCCCGACCGGATCCGTGGCATGGCGACGTAGGGCAGGCGCTTCAGCGAGCTTGGGGCTCCGGCAGCGGGGTGAGGTGGCGCGGCGGTGGTGGAGTTCGCCGGGACGAGGCCGGCGGACAGTGAGGGACGGCGGGGCGGTGCAGGGGCAGCGATGGGCGGCGATGACCGGCGAGGAAGGGCGGCGGGGCCGGCGATGTGGGGCTCCGACGAGGCCCCGGTCGCCGGTGACGCAGAACGGCAGAGCGGCGCGGAGGGCGAGCGCGGGCGGCGCGGGCGCGTCGGGCTCGGG
>NC_041391.1:301830623-301876251 GCF_002162155.2 Triticum dicoccoides | reverse complement strand
GCCCTCGTGGGCTGCGGCGGCGCGACGGCTCGGGCCCCGCGGGACCTAGCGGCGGAGGAGAGAGAGGGGGGACGGCGGCGGCGACGTGGCGGGTGCTGAGAGGCTGGGGCGGCGACGCGGGTGACGTGGCGGGAGGCGATTGGCTGCGATGAGGTGGCGGTGGACGTCCGGCGGCAGGAGGAGGAAGAGGCTAGGGTTAGACCGAGAATTTCAGGGGAGGGGGCTAATTTATAGGTAGAGAGAGCTAGGAGAGTCCAAATGGGGAGCGGTTTTCGCCCACACAATCGTGATCGAACGACCGAGAGGATGGAGGGGGTTTGTATGGGTTATTGGGCTGTGGTGAAGAGGGGCTGGGCTGCAAAGAGAGAGGGGTATCGAGCTACGCGGTTAATCGTTGGGGCGTCAAACGACCTCCAAATGGAACGAAATTTGACAGGCGGTCTACCGGTGATATACCAAGGCCTCTTGGCAAATCACGGTCCATTCCGATAATGTTTAACACCCGCTCACAATAAGAGACAAAAGTGGATGCCGGAGGACATAGTAGTGTTGGATTGCAAAATGGACAACGGGGAAAATGCTCGGATGCATGAGACGAACACGTATGCAATGCAATGCACATGATGACATGACAAAATGCAACATGCAAGCAAATGACATGGCAACGGCGGCGAATATCTGGCGGACACATGGCACATCGAATCTGGGGCGTTCAACTCTCCTCCACTAACAAGAGATCTCGTCCCGAGATCTTAGGACTGAGACGGAAGGGAAAAGGGATGAGGTGAAACAAGAACTCAAGAGAAGAAGCAAAGAATCGAGAGCACCCGAGAAGAAGAGAGGAACGACGAGAATGACGGGAATCAAAAGCTCACGAAATCAGATAGACTATGAAACCACTCCGGTTAGAACGAGATAAGAAACGAATAAGACTGAAAGGATTTAGACAGTACTCCGGCTGAAACATGGAGGAATAGAACACGAGCTTGAGAGGATGGAATGATACTCGATGAAGACATGACACAAAACCTCCGAAAAGAATTGAAAGAATTGAATGAAAAGAAAGGGGAAGAAAATGACAAGTTGTACCACGAATGAAATTGAAAGCATCTTTAGAAGGAAGGTTTAAACGGAGTTGTTGAGAAAATCAACAACGAAAAGAATAAGCTTGTTGTGGTCTTATAGGTATCATCTCAAGATCATATGTGATAACCGGCCACAAACGGAAATGATTGGATAGCTTAGAAGAACGAAGAAATGCAAAACTCCACTTCAAAAGAATACGGAGATTTAATTGCACTTCGAAAAGCAAGAAGGAAAGATACTTGAACTCCTTCGATAAGAATCTTGATGAACACTTGAGGAATGAATTAAATCATGACGAGCCACCGTGAAGAATTCCGGTAACAAAAGGATGACGAGATAAAATGAAGGATGAAAGAATAAGATTAAAGCTTGCGGTGACCTAGATGGAGGTTCCGACGAAATGGCCGAGGAAATTTGAACTCCGGAAAAGAAAAGATGAAAACTTTTGGAACTAGAATTTATTCATCAAGAACAAACTCCGAAGAAAAGGATTAATCCCTTGGAGGTAAATAAGAATAAGATTTATTGCATGCTTTTCCTTCATCAAATTAAATTGATGATAAGCAATGGATTTTTGCATACTACTTATTCTTATTGGAAAAAAAATTAAGGGGAATAGAGCACAAAACTTGAGAAAGTCTTCATGAACCACCGGTAGGATTGGAAAGAACGAATGAAATGATATGATAACAGAGGAAAAAGAATCTGAAGGAACCACTGTAAGAATTGGAAAATGACTGATGAAAGGGAATGAATCACCGGGAAGAATTAGAAGAACATATATGCTAGAGGGGATTTAGATGCAAAAGAACAAAGAGATCGTGAGCTGATTAAAGAACACTTGAACGAAGCACTGGGATGATTGGATAACGGTAGCTAAAATGTGAGGATGAAGAATACTTTGGGAACGATGGTCTCCGGTGAAAAGAAACGGGAAAACAACATCTGACATACTCCGGATAGGTAATAAAAGGAATATCTGACAAATGGAATAATTCGAGAGGATAACAAGAAGCTAGAACCGCGAATCTTCGAGAGAACAGACAAGATTTAAGAGGAACTCTTCTTCGTCTTCAAATGACGACGGAAAACACCACCAAAACTACTGAGATACACCGGGAGAATGAAAAAGAGGAAGGGTTGAACCAAAGATGAAAAGAATTTGAAAGCGCTCTTGGAGAAGTCATCCGACTGATGAAATTCATTCTTACGTCAAACTCGAAAAGAATTAGGAATGGCTCCGGAATAATTAGAAGAGTCAGGTAAGATCCTGCGAAAAGACCTGTGGGTTAGAGCCCACTAAAAGAAAACACCGTTGAAAAGGATTGTTGAAGAGATAGATGATGCACCGGAACACTTAAAATATTTGAATGAGGTGACAACCTCGAATTAATTCAAACATAGACGAATCTCCTGAGATGTCTTGAGCACTCCGGAAGGATAAACTGGCGAGAGGCAAACGAGCAAGGAGAACACTTGATCCAAGGAAAAGAATATGATCAACCCGAAAAACTTGAATTGAGTCCACTAGAGAAGAAAAAGAGATGAACAATGTTGAACAAAACAAGAATTCATCGGTTGAAACAATTGTCGAAAGACTGAAGGGGCTCCGCACGAATGAAATTGATGGTCGAAAGAGACTCAGACTCCGGGAAGAAAAAGGGTTGGAGGGCGGGAAAACAAAAGCACCTGGAAGGTAGAACCGACGAATAACTTCAAGAGGAAACACCAGTTGAAAGAATGCAAAGGCTTCACATGAGTAGGATGGATACTTGATTAGGGGCTCCGGCTCCAGGAAGAAAAAAAGGGTGGGCGGGTGGGAAAAGAAAACAACTGAGGACGACATTGAGAAAGAACCGAGGATTGATCTCGTAAAACAAAGAGGGTCGAATCAACTTGACGAGAAATGCACCGGATAAAAAGAGCTGAGAACCAACGATCGAAAAACCAACCGCGTGATCCTAAAGAAAGTTTGAAAGGGAAGAGGAGTAATTCAAAACACCTACGTCAAGATTCCTCACCAGAGCGACGAAGGGGCTGAGGAGTAAAATGAATTCCTACTCTCTGATATAACTAGACTCAGAAATAGTTTTCTTCTAGACTCAACAACGGCCAAACTACACGATCAAACAAGGGGGCTCCTATGGTCGGAACCTGGCTCTTATACCAACTTGTCACGCCCAATATGCGCTACTATCCTAAAGAGACTCGAAGGTCCCACCAGGGATAGAACCGCATATTGATACGCTTTTGCAAGGTGGATATCATTACATAAACATTACATAATAGATGGGGATACATACAAAAGGCATACAATACCACACGAAAAACAACATCATCTTACATAAGAGCACCATCCGTCTACGGATGAAACACAAACAGAAACTTAAACGACATCCACCCTGCTAGCCCAGGCTGCCAACCTGCAACCTATCCCCTGATCGAAGAAGAAGCAGAAGAAGAACTCGAAAACAAGCAAAATCACTCTTGCGTCATGACCATCGCAAACCTGTACCTGCAACTGTTGTTGTAGTAATCTGTGAGCCACGAGGACTTAGCAATCCCATTACCATGGGTATCAAGACTAGCAAAGCTTAATGGGTAAGGAAGGGGTAAAGTGGTGAGGTTGCAGCAGCGGCTAAGCAAAGTATGGTGGCTAACTAACGAAAACTAGAGCGAGAAGAGGAGCTTAACAAGCGGTCGTCAACTAGTAATGATCAAAAAGTGATCCTGAACTCCTACTTACGTCAAACATAACCCCAAAACCGTGTTCACTTCCCGGACTCCGCCGAAAAGATACCATCACGGGTACACACGCAGTTTATGTGTTTTAATTAAGTCAAGTGTCAAGTTATCTACAACCGGACATTAACAAATTCCCATCTGACCCGATCAGACTCGAAATCCCGGTTTACAAGACATTTCGACAAAGGTAAAACAAGACCAGCAAAGCCGCCCGAATGTGCCGACAAATCACGATAGGAGCTGCACATATCTCGTTCTCGGGGCACACCGAATCGTCCAACTTCCGGTAGGCCAGCCCAGAGTTGCCCCTGGTGACCACCGGCGGCTGACAGGTTGGACCAACACTCACGAGCACTGGCCCGGGGGGGTAAATGAAGATGACCCTTGGTCTCCGGAAACCCAAGGGAAAAAGGCTTAGGTAGGCAAATGGTAAAACCAAGGTTGGGCCTTGCTGGAGGAGTTTTATTCAAAGCGAACTGTCAAGGGGGTCCCATAAATCACCCAACTGCGTAAGGAATGCAAAATCAAGGAACATAACAGCGGTATGATGGAAACTAGGGAGGCAAGAGTGTAACAAAACACCAGGCATAAGGTCGAGCCTTCCACCCTTTACCAAGAATATAGATGCATTAAATAAATAAGAGATATTGTGATATCCCAACATAATCCTGTCCATCATGGAGCAATCTTCAACTTCACCTGCAACTAACAACGCTATAAGAGGGCTGAGCAAAGCGGTAACATAGCCAAGCAATGGTTTGCTAGGAAGGGTGAAGAGGTTAGAGGCTGACATGGCAATTTGGGAGGCTTGAAGAGCAAATGATGGGTAGCGCAGCGTAGCGATAGAATGAAGCAACTAGCATAGCAATGATAGTAGTGAGATCTAAGGTGACGGTCATCTTGCCTGAAATCCCGCTAGGAAGAAGAACGAGTCCATGTAGAAGATGAAGCCACGAAGATGAACCGAGCGTAGACGAACGAATCCTCACGATCGCAACGAAACAGGAACTAGCGAGAAGGAGCACACCTGCAAAGAAGCAAACAACAAGGTAAACACACAACACATAGACATGGCATGATGCACAACCAAACATGATGCATGACAAAGGCTATATGGGGCTACTCGTCGCAAGAGATGATGCAAACAAGAGCAACGTATCAAAGCAAGTTTAAATGAGGCCGGAAACAACATGTAACAAATCCGGTAAGTCCTCGTATGCAAATTTTGAAATTGGTCCAGATCTGAATAAATCTTAAGTTGAAGTTGTTAAACGGCAAGTTAAGACGCACCAAGATGATCTACACGAATTTCTAGTCAAGTTACATATAAAGTTCATTTAGTTCGGAGTTACGGCCTAGAAGATATGAACAAAATAAGTTAAACATGGCATTGATGCAAAATGCATACAAACATCAAGCAAACACATTCAAAACAGGGATGCAACATGTTCATATGAAACTACATGCAAAATCAAGCAAGTTTCATATAGAGCATGCTCAAAACGGAGCAACGGTGCAACACATACTCCAAACAAGACATAACAACAATTTGTCCAAAATAGCAACTAGGCATCTAGCAAGCATCAAAACAATATGCTACAGCTCCTCAACATAATAACAAAAGGCATGGACGTTATTTACAGGTAAAGCATGACAAAACATGAACGTTGAGCTATCTCCATAAATCACTAGAACATGCTCAAAAGGACATGGCAAGATTGCAAATAATAACAGTTTCAGACTTAGCAGAAATAACATCAGGTTGCAATGTTTAGAGTTATCAAACAACATGTTACAAGAACTTATGATGGCAAACAAAGGCATGGCATGCTAGTACTAAATACAAATAACAAAACTCCCTTACTTAACTTATTCCAAAGATCAACAGAAAAGATGGTAGCATCCATGCAACCATGGCAAATGATATGACAGATTCAGAATAACAGGACATGGCAGGAACAACGATAAATAGGCATGTTGGTGAGCTTGTACCACTCACCACAGAGCAATACATGGCATAAAAAGGTAACGAACAGTAAGAAGACATGTTCATAAAGCTAAGCATGGCAAGAGCAAGTTCATAGGCTGCTTGCCTCACTAGCAAAACTCATGGCAAAACTGAATTTAATGTTAACAGGTGGACAACAACATTATTAGCAATTTGAGAGCAAGATTACAACAAGCTACATCAGGCTATAAATGCAACCAGGGGCATGTATGGATATAGCATGACATGTATAACAAAACATCCTTAGTGAACATCTCCAGATTATGCATAGAATGACTTTTAGCAGCAGGTTTACATAGCATCATGATATAGCAGATTCAGCCTAGCAAAACAGCAACAGCAAGTACCCTACTTCACGAGCTCGATGCACTCACTAAAAGACTCATAAATATACATGGATTGCACCACTGTAAATATGGCATGATGTAGCTCAAAACTCATGTAGACATCAAGCTCAAAAGATGCACACACAAAATGCAATAAAAAAGACAAATCACCAAGTTCTGTAAATAGACAGCAGTTAACATCATATAGCACTCTTGCAACGATGATTAGGGCATCAAGATGGATTCAAGCAAGCATGGCACAGTGGAATAAAATGAAGAGCATCTCATGATGAACATTTTTACATATTATATGCATGAAACGGAGTTGCACACATGAAGTTATGGCATGTCAAAGTATGCACCAGAATGTTGAAAAATCTCAGGGACTTGGTGGAATTTTACCCTCCGAAACTGGATGGGGTCGTGCGGGACGAAGAGATCCAGGGCGGGGACGGCGCGTTTGGATCGATGAACTGGTGGATCTGGTCCATCTTCTCCGGATCCGACCGGAGAGGAACTTCGCCGAGCACCGGCGGGTTTTCCGGCGAGGAGGCCGGAGAGGGCGCGGGACGAGGCCGGGGAGGTCGGGGACAGCCGGATCCGGTCCGGCCCGACCGGATCCGTGGCACGGCGACAGAGGGCGGGCGCTTCGGTGAGCTTGGGGCTCCGGCGGCGGGGTGAGGTGGTGCGGCGGCGGTGGAGTTCACCGGGACGAGGCCGGAGGACATTGAGGGATGGCGGGGCGGCGCAGGGGTAGCGACATGCGGTGATTACCAGCGAGGAAGGGCGGCGGGGCCGGCGATGTGGGGCTCCGGCGAGGCCCCGGTCGCCGGCGACGGGGAACGGCAGCGCGGCGCGGAGGGCGAGCGCGGAGGGCGCGAGGGCGTCGGGCTCGAGGAGCTGGGCGCCCGGGCCCTTGTGGGCGGTGGCGGCGCGACGGCTCGGGACCCTCGGGCTGGATCTAGGCCCCGCGGGCCGGAACTGGGCCCCGCGGGCGCTGGCGGCGGAGGAGAGAGAGGGGGGACGGCAGCGGCGACGTGGCGGGTGCTGAGAGGCTGGGGCGGCGGCATGGGTGACATGGCAGGAGGCGATTGGGTGCGATGAGGTGGCGGTGGACGTCCGGCGGCAGGAGGAGGAAGAGGCTAGGGTTAGACCGAGAATTTTGGGGGAGGGGGCTAATTTATAGGTAGAGGGAGCTAGGAGAGTCCAAATGGGGAGCAATTTTCTCCCACACGATCGTGACCGAACGACCGAGAGGATGGAGGGGGTTTGTATGGATTATTGGGCTGTGGTAAAGAGGGGCTGGGCTGCAAATAAAGAGGGGTATCGGGCTATGCGGTTAACCGTTGGGGCGTCAAACGACCTCTAAATGGAACGAAATTTGACAGGCGGTCTACCGATGATATACCAAGGCCGCTTGGCAAATCACGGTCCACTCCGAGAATGTTTAACACCCACTCACAATAAGAGACAAAAGGGGACGCCGGAGGACATAGGGGTGTCGAATTGCAAAACAGACAACGGGGAAAATGCTCGGATGCATGAGACGAACACATATGCGATGCAATGCACATGATGACATGACAAAATGCAACACGCAAGCAAATGACATGGCAACAACAGCGAATATCTGGCGAACACCTGGCGCATCGAATCCGGGGCGTTACAGCATCCTCCGGCACCACCACTGCCTCCACAGCCCGGCCGCGTCGAGGTTTGCCTCAATCTTTATGGCCCTTGTCGTGTAGTTGTCGCTGGTGAGCTGCAGCACCGGCTGCGGCACCGATCCGCCTGCTCCGCCGGCATGCTGGACGATGGACATGGCTAGCGAGCTCCGATCTCGACGTGGCTCTGATACCAAATGTTGGTGCAGCTCGCTCGCCCTAGCTCTCCTCTCTCTCTCTCACTGATCTCTCCCTCTCTGATGTCGTGGCTCAAACAAATGAAGAAGAAGTGTCATGGTTTTGTCAAGACAGATGTCCTTAGTGTCAGGACTTAGTCGCGAGGCCAACGCATCTATGTGGTAGCTTGTGAGGGGTTGATCGGGACGAGAGACGTAACACACAAGACAAGGGTTTAGACAGCTTCGGGCCCCGGGAAACATCATCCGGTAATAACCCTACATGCTGTTTGTGGCTAGGTCTCATTATGATCATGAGGGAGTCGCCGGCAAGCCGGCTCTTTGTGTCTAGCCCTAGAGATTGTTTCTTGTTATCTGTCCCTCTTTGGGGAGCCCTGCCCCTCCTTATATAAGTTAGAGGGGCGGGTTACATGTGGAGTCCTAGTAGGACTAGGACTAGTCTATCTTTTCTTACAAGTTGAATACAAGTCCGGGTCTTGCTTCCTTCCTCTTAAGCCGGCCCATCATAACATAAGCCGGCCTTCTGGGCCTTGGGCCTTGTCATCCGTCTGACCCTCCGTCGGGGCCATTAGTGAGTCGCCAGGATTATGAGTCGCCAGACCAGTGAGCCGCCAGACTCGTGAGTCACCAATCCTTCGGCGGGTTACCAATGAAATCCCAAGTCCGGCCGGGTCATACCGCGGGGTATATCCCCGACATTAGCCCCCAGTTTAATTTGGATTTATCCATGTTAAACTGATCCTGTAAAATAAACACAAGAACAAACTTGATAGGTTGTGCTCCGGGTTAAATATTTTCCTGAACGGGCACCTGATCATCCTTAAGTCCTTGTCATTTCCTCCTTCTGGAAAGTCCGGGTCAATAGACCAACTTTATAATCAATTTGCTTGTAGAAGAAATATTGTGAATAAAGAATCCATTTGAGTCGGTTTCCAAAGCTCCGGCTTAATAAACATATTGGACTCAGGATTCATCTGGTGATCCGCCGGTTTAAAGATGTAGAGGCTGGTGAGCAAAATTGTCGGCTTGTAAATATTGATAACACTGGGTCATAACTGTTGCTGATGCCGGGTTAATCTTATGATGACACCGGGTCATAAACTTTGCAGATTTCTCTGATAATAATATAATACCTGATTTGCTCAAAACTGATAATTTGAAGTTATTCCTCCCTTATATGCATATCACCTGTAGCCCCCAAGTGCCGGGTTGTCATGCTTGCAGCAACCTGGGACATGTAATTGCCTCATGCTCATAAAGATTTCAACCAGTGTAGCCCCCAAGGGCCGGGTCATTATGCAATAATGAGCAGGGACTTTGTAAATATGATCATGTAAACTTGAGCAACAACGTGTAGCCTCGAAGGGCCGGCTCAATAAGATATTACTGAGCTGGGACTTTGTATATAATTCATGATAATACCATCAAATGATGTAATCTCCACCATGGGCTTGAACCCATGTCCACAAGGTTAAGAGCTTTGTACTCTACCAACTGAATAATGGATCTTTCAATAATGGATTAAGGCTTGTGTACCTTGAATTTCCGACAGGAACAATTGGTAGCCCCCAAGGGATGGCTCATTTAAAATGTAATGAAGCGGGTCTTCAATAAGTTGAGCAAAAAATGACTTTGCATTAGCCCCCAAGTGCCATGGTGCATGCTAGCAGTGACATGGGACTTGTATATTCGATGTAATCTCGATTTGAACAATGTAGCCCCCAAGTGTCGGGTCGTAAGCCTGCAGCGACTCAGGACTATTTCCTCCATTGTAAAATAAATCATGCCCATTGATAAAATAATAGTCGTTGCGCTAAAGCGACTTCAAAAACCTCAATCATAGGTTATTGATAATCACAATAGAAATCCAGCCATGTTGGCTATTCAAGATTTGAATAATATAATCCGGTATGGAAACCTCAATCATTCAATATCATCATGAAAATCCAGCCAGTTTTGGCTATTAAAGATTTGAATACCTCATCGGTTGACAAGTAAATCCGGAGTTTAAATACCTGGCGGCTCTTGGTCGATGATGACTTAATGTGCATTCGGTGTAAACCAGAATTTTTGTAACCCGGTGGCCTATAGCCCTTGAGGAAATCAATAATTGATAACCCTTTTGAGACACCAATTTCAGTGATGAGCTTGGACTGAAGCATTTATATAAGTCATAGTTCTTCAAATCCTGCACAGATTTTAAACATTATATGCCCTGGCGACTTAACGTCAAGAGCCAGGGAGGGTAACCACCCAAATGCAGTCTTACCCTGCACACAAGTAGATCACAAGAACCCTTGGCGGTTTGCCGCAGGGCAGGTCATAATACCTCACATATAACCACTGTGATATTGAATTTGTACTGTCGGTTTACATGACATGTGCAGTAAGGGTGATAACCCAATCCTTAGAAGCCAATGCTTCCACATAGATGATGATTGTCATAAGCTGGCGACTTATAGTCAAAAGTCAAGTCAGGTTAAACATAAAACACTTATATACATTTGAGATATAATCCAAAAAAAGGTCTCAAGTCAAACCCAAAATTGTTCGCAAAAAAGAATTAAAAATTTAAGGCTTCTGATTCGTATA
Source organism: Triticum dicoccoides (assembly GCF_002162155.2). Taxonomy (NCBI): domain Eukaryota; kingdom Viridiplantae; phylum Streptophyta; class Magnoliopsida; order Poales; family Poaceae; genus Triticum; species Triticum dicoccoides. The sequence continues at coordinate 301,865,633 of NC_041391.1, read as the reverse complement.
CGATCAGAAAACCGTTCCAAAGGGGTTGAGCTAAGATTCGAATACGATCATATAGCCCCCAGTGGCTTTGGCGTTGCCGATCAAGAGGGTGCCGACAGCTATGTTCTATTTGGTTCGAATACGACCTATGTTTGAACAGGAAGCCCCCAAATGACCTTGAGAGTTGTTTAACGACGCTGATTCGAATACGATCCACGTCGGACCCAAAAGAGGTTAAGCTATGATTCGGATACGATCAAGAAGCCCCCTAGTGAGTTTGGCAGTGTGCCAATCAAAAGGGTTTCGACAGCTATGTTCTCTTTGGTTCGAATACGACCTATGTTTGAACAAGAAGCCCCCAAGTGACCATATATTAGCATTGCACCGATCAAGAGGGTACTGGCAGCTATGCTTGATTAGCAGGAAGCCCCCAAGTGACCATAATAAGATAAGCCGTAAGGCAGGATACCTATGTTTGAACCGTGCATAATGGCAACAAGTTCTTTTTGGCAACTTTAATTTTTCTTAGAACTCGAACTTGCGAGAGATTAATTCTTTTTGAACCAGAACTTTAAACCGGATTTGAAAGCTTCAAAAATTTGTGAGGAACAAATTTACCTTGAGCCGGATTTGAGAGCTTAAAAAATTTGTGAGGGAAAAATTTACCCTGGGCCAGCTTTTGAACCAGATTTGAGAGCTTCAGTGTTTTGTGGGAGAAAGATGTCTCTTGAACCGGATTTTAAACCAGAGTCCTTATTTTGAGTCGGAAATCTTCTGACGGCTTTTAAATTTTCATCGATCTAGCAGTAATCTCCGGGGCCTGGGTTATTTTTCCCTTCAAGTACCCGGAGTTCTTGAATTCATTGAAACCGGCCAATTCTGCTGAGTCATGTCATTGTAGCCCCCGAGTCTTAAGACAACTCGAGGAGTTGGCTTGAGATTCCCCATATTTGACCATGATATAAACCGGTATAAGTCTTTCAATAGCTTAGTGATATAACTTGTCCTGCATTGGAGAACTTGCAAGCCAGAGTAATTGCTTTTTTAAAGAAAGCAATATAATATAAAAATATACTGGATAGATTTCACCTGATATGTTAAGTCAGAAATTATCTACCACGAAGTTGATGATCACCATGGTGAAACTGAAATTAACCACGGCCGAGTCGGTCGTTGGCACAAACAGATGAGTCGGCCGCGGTGTTGTAAGCCGGTGCAGATGGGCGAGTCAATCGCAGGCATGGTAAGCCACACGGACGGCGAGTCAATTGCGGCGTCGTAATCCAGACAGACGAGTGAGTCGACCGCGGGGCCGGTACCGGCAAGTTGATGCAGATCGAGTTGTACGGGAGGTGGCTTGCGCACACCCGTTCAATAGCAAGCGGGCGCAGACGCCAGTGCATGATGATGCTGACGCACAATCCATAGGCACGGCATGACACCACCTTTATAATAAATAATGGTCCTGCGAAAGAAAAATACCACAAACCAGAGTAATTGTTCTCAAACAATTTAATATGTACTGAAAATAAATAGGGCGAATAGCACCTGGAACTTTTGTTGGATGAACATAGACGCTGGTTGCAACGTATGCATGTACATGCTCTTCGATGATGGACGCAGCGTCTGGTAGATCGTGGCCATGGATTTGACTGGCCGTCACACTACTTGTTGTAGTCGATTGTCTCTTCTTTGGACTTCAGTTGGCCTTGTGTGATAGCACATGGTCTTCCACATAATTAGGCTTGTTCTTCCAAAGCCTAGGATTCCATGCCCAAGTCACTTTACGCAAATAGTAGAAAATTATAACTCTTGGCCATGTGCGGGCTGCAACAGTGATACTAGCAATTTTCACCGGCCTAGTTGCCGCCCGTGGCACATGCACCCGTGACGCTTTGGCCAGATACGCCATCGTGGCACACTTTATTTTTGTTTTAATCCAGTCGATGGAACTGCAACGGGAGGTCTCCTCTTTTCCCTTAATTTACTCAAGGTTTGAGTAGACAGAATGTATCTCTTCTACGTAGAGCGTAGCAATTGTCCAGACGTGTGCTGCTGCAATTTTTCTCAGGAGTAGTAGCGGCCACGAATATATAAAAAACAACAACAACAACTTGCAGCTAGTAGATCGATGTATAGGGCTTTGTTGGAAATCTTCTCTGAACTCTTTAAACGTCGGGCACACCAGGTACGGCATTTGAAAACTGAAAACTTGCTGGGTAGCACTGTCGTGTTGACTGGAGCATAGACTGTTATGCGTGGATCTTTGAGAGAGCTTGATTCATAGCAGAGGGGCGCTGAGTTTCCATGGGCACAACAAAGGCGAAACCTTCTTTGGATGGGAGGCGGCTCTGCAATGGTGCGGCACGGCCGGCTCGGTAACTGACGGCCGTTATCGGGTGAGGGCCGGCTCGGGACCTCACCATGGTGGATGAGTGAGGCTGGTTGGCGACTCGAGGCCACGGGAATAGCTTGCAGGCGCTGCTGTGTTGAAGCGGCCAAAGCGGCGGAGATAGCTGGCGCTCGAGACAAGCTGAGATGAGATGGCCGGCGGCTTAGAGACGGACTCCGGCGGGAGCGGTGACCCGAGGCGAGGCGGCGCTGCAGCCAGGGACAAGCGCAGGGCAGCGCCGGCGACTCACGGCGACGGGGCGACTCATACAGGGAAGCCTGGCGGCAGGAGCAATGGTGCTCAGGCGGCACCGCGACGCGGGAGCAACAATAGGCGTTCGTCGGCGCGAGGGACGGAGACGGCACAGGAGGGCTGGCGGATGAAGCGGAGGTGCGCCGGCGGCTCACATCAGAGTCAAGGCCGTGGGAACGGCAGCTCAGAGGCGAGGCCCGCTTTAGCACAGCCGGCAGCGGCAACTTGGGAGCAGGCCAAGGCGGAGGCTCAACGGCGGCTGCGGGCGGCTCATTACGAGGCGCGACGATGGAGGCTCGAGGCGGGGCGGACGGGGCTTCAGCCAAAAACGGCCAAGCCGGCCCGATGCAGCGGCAGGTCGACGTACAACCGGCTCGGAACGAAGCCACGACCGCGGAGTCTGAATCCAATCCCGTCCATGTCCTCGTCCGGGTCGCTCTTGGTTTGACTTTTTCTCTCGTGCTGATGGATCATTGGATGGATCACTTTTTGCCTTCACATCTGAAATCGGTAGTACCAGTATGCCGGCGGCTTTCTCGCAAAGGAATTAATACCAAATATGAGTCAATGCCGTCTGGACTCAAGACAATGTAATAGTGCATGGGCAGCAAAACTTTGATTGTCTCGGCGACTTGTGATTCTTATTGATCTCGGCGACTCGCGACAGCTATCCGATTCGACAGCTCATGTAGCGTTGGCGGCATACAAAGTACCAAACCCTAATTTCTTCCTCGACTTCAATCTTAAAAATCATCATCTAAAAAAATTGCAAACTCCTCGATCCCTGGGGAGATCCCTCCAAGAACTCATCACCACCGTGTGCAGGCCTCACGGTGGGCCCCAACTATCATGGTTTTATCACGGCAGATGTCCTTAGTGTTAGGACTTAGTCGCGAGGCCAACGCATCTATGTGGTAGCTTGTGAGGGGTTGATCGGGACGAGAGACGTAACACACAAGACAAGGGTTTAGACAACTTCGGGCCCCAGGAAACATCATCCGGTAATAATCCTACATGTTGTTTGTGGCTAGGTCTCATTATGATCATGAGGGAGTCGCCGGCAAGCCGTCTCTTTGTGTCTAGCCCTAGAGATTGTTTCTTGTTATCTATCCCTCTTTGGGGAGCCCTGCCCCTCCTTATATAAGTTAGAGGGGCGGGTTACATGTGGAGTCCTACTAGGACTAGGACTAGTCTATCTTTTCTTACAAGTTGAATACAAGTCCGGGTCTTGCTTCCTTCCTCTTAAGCCGGCCCATCATAACATAAGCCGGCGTTCTGGGCCTTGGGCCTTGTCATCTGTCTGACCCGCCGTCGGGGCCATTAGTGAGTTGCCAGGCTTATGAGTCGTCAGACCAGTGAGACGCCAGACTCGTGAGTCTCCAATCCTTTGGCGGGTTACCAATGAAATGCCAAGTCCGGCCGGGTCATACCGTGGGGTATATCCCCAACAAGAAGGGAGGAAGAGGAAGAACAGGGACACGGTGAGGTGGTTTTCCGGTGCACGAATGCCTTTCCTTGAGCACGGACTCAAACACACACTCCACGCCATTACAACGATCACTGGAGCGTACTTATACCTGGGCCAGCGCCGGGCCACGACCCGCACGCCTCCACCCACTCCCGCGCTCCATTCGGCCCAATCTAGATGCGCCCGTGAGGTGCTCCGCACGCGCACCGCACCGAGCCCTCAATAAACATGTGCTCCCGCTGCGCCAAGAGCTAATGACCTAGCCTACACATCCACACGCACGTTGTCTACCCACACGGTCACCTCGTGCACCACATGCAGACCTACACCACGGTCCCAACGCGCCCGACGCGTCCAATGCACACCCATACACGCACGGGTTGCGTCCGCTTCGTCACCACGGCTTATTCCCCAACAACGCTTGCCCCTTCATGGCCTTCTGCGGCACGAATTTTATATCAAACTATGATAAGAACATCGCCCACTTTGGGAAAAATGAGTCTGGACATTTCTTTTCCGGACTCATTATTCTGGGCCAAAAGAGCACCCAGGGACATACGCATGGCTACCGTATATAGGATCAGAGGATGTTCCTCAACTGGTGCACCCAGGTTAGGTGGGTGTATGAGATATTTTTTAATATCCAAGAATGCATTTTGGCATGCTTGGTCCCACTCAAATGGGACACCCTTTTTCATGAGACGTGAGAAAGGTTTACATCTTCCTGATAAACTTGAGATAAACCTGTGAATATATGCTAGGTGACCTTGGAAACTCTTTAGTTCATGTAGGTTTGTGGCTGGTGGCATTTTAATGATCGCTTTCACTTTATCTGGGTCAATCTGGATACCATTGTTTGTGACCACAAAGCCAAGAAATTTCCCAGAGGAAACTTCGAACGCACATTTCATGGGAGTCATTTTCAAGTTATGTTTCCTCACACGCTCAAAAACCATTGCAAGATGTTTCATATGGTCTTCCTCACATTTTGATTCTACTATGTCATCAGTATAACATTCAACAATTACATACAATAACCCATCTAAAACTATGGTCATGGTTCTTTGATATGTCGACCCGGCGTTCTTTAATCCAAATGGCATGACCTTATAACAAAATATGCCTTTGCACATCCTAAAAGCAGTTAGCTCTTCATCTTCTGGCCATTTTTATTTGATTATATCCCGAATATCCATCCATAAAGAAAATATTTCATGGTCCATGGCAGCATCAACGAGTATTGAAGATATAGGTATAGGAAAATAATCTTTAGGGCATGCTTTATTTAAGTCCATAAAGTCTACACACACGGATTTGACCATTTTTCTTTTTAACTGGAACAATATTGGAAAGCCACTTAAGATATTTAACCTCCCTAATGAATCCAGCAGCTATGATCTTGTCGACCTCAGCTTCTATCTTGGGGAGTAGCTCGGGTCGATATCTCCTTTGTGCTTGTTTCACTGGTGGAACATCGTCTTGCATAGCAAGTCGGTGCACCGCAACCTCTGGATCCAAGCCTGGTGTTTCCTCATAAGTCCAAGCGAAGACATCTTTGTTTGCAAAGAGGAACTTATGATATTCCCCTTTCTTCTCTTTGGACAAATGTGCACCAATAAAAATTGGTCAAGGCTCCTCGCCTATCCCAATATTTATTTCTTCCAAGTCATCAATAGTTGACTGAGTACCATCCTCCATTTGTGGGGATGCCTCAGTTGGGTCTACAAATTCAGTCGAGGTCATGCAGACCTCATAGCCTAGCCCATGTCTTTTTTCTTTCAATGGTTGGCCCTCGTGTAGAGCTTCGAGCTATTCTCGGGACAACGCCTTTTCTAATGGCGCTCGCTGCCCTCGGCCATCGCACAAGGATGGGCCAGTGAGAGTATCATACCCCATTCTCTGCATCATATACAAAACTCGGTTATCATACAGAGAAATAGGCAATGACTCATCATCTTTATTTTCCAAGGTGATATGAACCACATTTTTATTTTTACTTTCACACTCATGCAACTCCTATTTATCTTGTTCAATTTTATGTTGAAGCAAAGGAGATGAGAGCATAGGCATTTTGGTACCTCTCTTAACAGATGATTTATCGATGACACGGAATATTGGGTCACCCTCTTTCCTTTGGTTGCTCGGTAAATACTTATAAATCTTTCGGCCCGATGAGGATTCTGTAGTATATTTCTCTACCATATTTGATTCAGGTACTACTACAGGCTTTGGTTTGTGTACTTTTTCAACAGACTCGAAGTAGAATTTTGCATCGGCGTAGAAAGATTCAGCTATAGTGAATGGTCTCTTATCTGCAAATATTCTGACTGTTTCTCCAGAATGCTCCCTGTACTTGACACGCTGATGGAGTGTAGATGGCACAACTTGATTTTCATGCAATCATGGCCGGCCCAATAATGCATTGTAAGATGTAGCTGCATCAACCACATGGAATCTCATGTATGTAGATAACGCTTCCATTTTTCGTACCAAGGAAATGGTACCCATGGCCTCTTAACCTGACTAGTTAAACCCATGGATAACCACATTTGACCAGATCAAATCCTTGGGGGAATATCCAATCCTTTTCAAAGTACGCAGAGGCAGCAAATTTATGCCGAACCCACCATCTATCATTATGCGACTTGTTGCAAGTCGTCAATCTCACCAAACATAAGAAGAGGTTTGTTATGCTTCTTTGGTCCTAATAACATGTCCTCATTCATGAATGTAACTTTTAACACATCATTTAATTGAGCTTTAGTCTGTGAAACTTCCACTCTTTAATGTTCAAGAAATGACAAGTGCTTTACGTAAATCCGAGGAAAGAGACAAAGCATCATACATAGAAAGCATAGCTGGTATTTTCTTCAAATGAGAGATTACATCATACTTGGCCAACACCTTAGAAGGCGGGTCAATTGTCTCATTCTCGGTTACATCTTTGTTCCTAGGCTCCTTTCTAGGTGGAGGATGTGGGTCAGCTAACTGGCGACCTGATCTAAGGTGGACCTGATCCACTTCTGGCGCATCTTCTTTGGGGAAGTGAAGAGACTCATTATCATCCTGAAACACACCTATAGTGAGAACGTTGAATTCTTCACTAGGCGGAACCTTCATGCGCTTCGACAAATGTTGATACTTCTTTGGTACGAAGCGCAGAGGAGCGACATCTTCCATCACTCGGGGTAGTACATGGCATTTTGGCCGCTGCTCCCTTTAGTCTTGGGGTCCTTGAGAAGCTGGTACACTGGGTCGTTCATCACAGCTGCAGGGAATGTGAGCCTCTCTTTTACGCTGATTCTACGATGTGGTCCCATGACCGTGGTACGGGAGGAGGCACTACAAAAAAAGACACATCCGTGACACTTTGGCCCAAACGGAAAAAAAATCTATCATGCTTATGACACTTCTATGACGATAATTGTGACAAAACCTGGTATCTTCATAGATGTGGTGGGCTCCTACTTCTATGACAAAAAATCATGCCAAAAAATGGGCTTTTCATCCTAGGCGGGCCGGAGACGCACCTCCATGACGTTCTTTGGGCCATCCAGGACAAAAAAAATCATGGTAGAAGCGAGGGCGAGGAAAATACAACCCGGCATGTCGTGGGCTGCACATGTTAAAAAAGAAAGCCTAGACTAGGCAACCCACAACCCAGCTGACGTCCAGGCCCCGAACGAGAAGGCGCCGGAGCCGGGGAAGACATGCTACAATAGTTGTAGAATCCTTGCCTGTTTTCTATAGAAAGTACTGAAGTAGCGCAGTGTCCAAGTTCCACTCCCCAACAGTTGCTCCGCCCAGGTTCGATTCCACCTGATGGAGTGAAAATATCCCCAAATTTTTGTCTCTGCCATTACTGACATGTGGGTCCCCATTATCTTCTACGCACACCACCTCCAACACTAGCCAAAACTTCATCCCTTGTTTTCTCTGTTTTTCGCACACTCAACATTGTGGCATTTTGAAAATAGCTCTTTTTGACTGTGCATCGTATGAAGATGTGCTATGCATGAATGTTGATCAGCATGATGTTAACTGGCTGGTAGTTCCATTTTTTACCATGAATAAAATTTCTAACATGATATTATCCCTGTTTGAAAAGGGTGTGTTAATAGAAATGCTCTGCCTTTGAAACTTGCAGTTTCTTATCTAAAACTGAAACTTGCAGTTTCTTATCTGAGAATCACACTATCTGCACTTTATATATGGCACTACATTTTTAAAGTGCTAAAAATAGATCTCTAGAATTCCAAAAATAGTTCATATGCTCAATACTACAAATCTGAAATTTAGAAGACATTCATATCTGAAAGTACTCTCAAAATACACAACACAAAACACAATTCACAACCTGCAAATACTGACAACCCTAAGCTCCTCCTCAGACTATTGGGCGGGGGGGAGGAGTCCCCTCCTATTCCTCAGCGGCAGACAAGCGCCACGTGAGACGAGGTGACCAGCGAGGGAGAGGATGGTGGGTAGGCGTCGTCATGCCAACTTCTTTTCTCCTCTTGTGGTTGGGTTTGGTCGACAAAGACTCCACTGACTCGCTCTACCACGACACCCTCACAAACGGCACCGTGTAGATGCTCGATCCTTCAATCTATAGTGGATGCTCCATCTTGAATCGATACTCCCACCACCGGTGCCTCACAATCAGATCTGGTGAATCCGTTTGCTCCATGGCCCAGAGGAGCAGCTCTATGTACTCTCGCGCGACTCCCTCCGGGAGTATTGCTGCCTTTTTGCTCTGTTCCAGATATTTGCCCATCGCTCTCGGCGTCGCCGCTAATTTTTACGGGTTGTCAAACCAAGACTGTATCTCCAACATCTTAGCTAGCTTCAAAGGGTCGCCATCTGCGATCCTCACATATTTGTTGTACTCCTCCATCGATCTCCTTCTCCACAGCACCTTCACTCGCTAGCGGTGGCCTCTTTTTGAAATGGAAGAGGAGAGGAGCGACGCTGGTTTTCGATTAGAAGAGGAGAGGAGCGGCGATGGTTTTGAAATGGAAGACGAGAGGAGTGGTGCTGGTTTTGGATTGGAAAAGGAGAGGAGCGACGCTAGTCTTGGAAGAAGTTTTTGTTTTGTTTTGCGTATTTTGGGTCAAAGTTTGACCACGTACTTTGACAAGCAAAATGTGAATGTATGTCATCAAAAATTATACCGTTTCGTTCGTATCTGAATGTACTTTCAAATTATAATATTTTTGCAACATATAACGTATATTTTATTTGTTAAAATCATGGTCAAATATGACCCAGAATGCAAGGGAGACTAGTTAAAGTGGAGTCACTTTCTTAATTGAAGGTTAAGTTGATTTTGATTTTGATTTTGATCCTGTCACAATGCACCGGCCCTCGTCCAATCCTAAATCGCAGCCGCACGCTCCTCTCACTCTTCTCAATTGCAAAACGACACCCTCTCCTCTCCATTTCTCTGTTCCAAAACAACCGTCTCACCTCTCCTTCTTCTCCATTGCAAAACCACTATGTTGCCACTCCCTCTTCTCCGTTGCTAGACCATCGTCTCTCCTCTCATCTTCCAAAGCCAGCACCACACCTCTCAGAAGCGCATCAATGGAGAGGATGCAGAAGTGAATCATGGAGATCGCCGGCGGCGACCAGGCGAAGTTAGCCAGGTTGAAGGAGATCCTTACTTGGTTTGACAACGAGTGGGAGATTTCAAGGATGATGAGGGCCATGTGGCGATGTATGAGAAAGAGCGAGAGGGCGGCGATGTACTCCCCGGCGTCAATCACGCCGCAGTCCTTCGAGTTCATCGAGTATCTCCTCTAGGCGATGGAGCAGACAGAGAGGGGAAAGTAAGGCGGAGGTGGTGGTCTTATAGGTTGAAGGTCGAGCATCCAGAGGATAACGAATCGATCGAGTACGGTGTGTCGTTCGTGAGGGTGTAATGCGAGCCGGAGCCATGGGAGTATTCTTTTTCCCGCTGCAAGAGGAGGTCTGATGGCGCGACTTCGCTTCCCCGCCGTTCTCGATGGTTCCCTGCTACCTCTTGAGCACTGCGTTGGATTTCCCCGAAGAGGAGAGGATGATGCAGCAAAGTAGCATAAATATTTCCCTCAGTTTTTGAGAACCAAGGTATCAATCCAGTAGGAGGCCACACACAAGTCCCTCGTACCTACACAAAACGATAGCTCCTCGCAACCAACGCGATTAGGAGTTGTCAATCCCTTCACGGTCACTTACGAGAGTGAGATCTGATAGAGAAGATAAATAATATTTTTGGTATTTTTGGTATATAGATGCAAAGTGAAAAGTAAAAGGCAAAGTAAAAACAAAGCAAGTAATAAAGTAATGGAGATTGATATGATGAGAATAGACCCGGGGGCCATAGGTTTCACTAGTGGCTTCTCTCAAGAGCATAGATATTCTACGGTGGGTGAACAAATTAGTGTTGAGCAATTGATAGAATTGAGCATAATTATGAGTATATCTAGGTATGATCATGTATATAGGCATCACGTCCAAGACAAGTAGACCGAAACGATTCTCCATCTAGTACTATTACTCCACTCATCGACCGCTATCCAGCATGCATCTAGAGTATTAAGTTAAAAACAGAGTAACGCCTTAAGCAAGATGACATGATGTAGAGGGATAAATTCATGCAATATGATAAAAAAACATCTTGTTATCCTTAATGGCAACAATACAATACGTGCCTTGCTGCCCCTTCTATCACTGGGAAAGGACACCGCAAGATTGAACCCAAAGCTAAGCACTTCTCCCATTGCAAGAACTACCAATCTAGTTGGCCAAACCAAATGGATAATTCTAAAAGACTTGCAAAGATAACTCAATCATACATAAAAGAATTCAGAGAAGATTCAAATATTATTCATAGATAAGCTGGATCATAAACCCACAATCCATCGGTCTCAACAAACACACCGCAAAAAGAAGATTACATCGAATAGATCTCCACGAGAGAGGGGGAGAACATTGTATTGAGATCCAAAAAGAGAGAAGAAGCCATCTAGCTACTAGCTATGGACCCGAAGGTCTGAAGTAAACTACTCACACTTCATCGGAGGGGCTATGGTGTTGATGTAGAAGCCCTCCGTGGTGGATGCCCCCTCCGGCGGTGCTCCGGAACAGGCCCTAAGATGGGATCTCGTGGATACAGAAGGTTGCGGCGGTGGAATTAGGTTTTTGGCTCCTGTTCTGATCGTTTGGGGGTACGTAGGTAGATATAGGAGGAAGGAGTACGTCGGTGGAGCAACAGGGGGGCCACGAGGCAGGGGGGCGCGCCCCCCACCCTCGTGACCGCCTCTGTTTCTTCTTGGAGTAGGGTTCAAGTCTCCTGGATCACGTTCGGTGAGAAAATCACGTTCCCGAAGGTTTCATTCCGTTTGGACTCCGTTTGATATTCCGTTTCTTCGAAACACTGAAAATAGGCAAAAAAACAGCAATTCTGGGTTGGGCCCCCGGTTAATAGGTTAGTCCCAAAAATAATATAAAAGTGGAAAATAAAGCCCAATATAGTCCAAAACAGTAGATAAAGTAGCATGGAGCAATCAAAAATTATAGATACGTTGGAGACGTATCAGGCATCCCCAAGCTTAATTCCTGCTCGTCCTCGAGTAGGTAAATGATAAAAAAAGAATTTTTGATGCGGAGTGATACTTTGGCGTAATTTCAATGTAAATCTTCTTAATTGTGGCATGAATATTCAGATCCGAAAGATTCAAGACAAAAGTTCATATTGACATAAAAATAATAATACCTCAAGCATACTAATCAAAGCAATAATGTCTTCTCAAAATACCATGGCAAAAGAAAGTTCATCCCTACAAAATCATATAGTTAGGTTATGCTTCATTTTCATCACACAAAGATGTTCCCAACTTCTATACCCTCGATGACAAGCCAAGCAATTGTTTCATACTTAAATAATCTCAAACTTTTTCAACCTTCATGCAATACATGAGCGTGAGCCATGGATATAGCACTATGGGTGGAATAGAACATGATGATGGGGATTGTGTGGAGAAGACAAAAAAGGAGAAAGTCTCACATTGACGAGGATAATCAACGGGCTATGGAGATGCCCATCAATTGATGTCAACTTGAGGAGTAGGGATTGCCATGCAACGGATGCACTAGAGCTATGTATGCTCAACAAAAGAAAAGTAGTGGGTGTGCATCCAACTCGCTTGCTCATGAAGACCTAGGGCATTTGAGGAAGCCCATCATAGGAATATACAAGCCAAGTTCTATAATGAAAAATTCCCACTAGTATAAAAAGACAACTTATGAGACTCACTACATGAAGAACAAGGTGCTACTTTGAAGCACAATATATGAGACTCACTACATGAAGAACAAGGTGCTACTTTGAAGCACAAGTGTGGAAAAAGAGATAGTAGCATTGCCCTTTTTATTTTTTTATTTTTTATTTTTTTGGGCCTTTCTTTTTTTTGGCCTTTCTTCTTTTTTTTCTTTTTTTTTGGGCAATGCTCTAATAATGATGATCATCACACTTCTATTGATTACAACATAAGGATTACAACTCGAAACTTAGAACAAGATATGACTCTATATGAACGCCTCCAACGGTGTACCGGGATGGTGCAATGAATCAAGAGTGACATGTATGAAAAATAATGCATGGTGGCTTTGCCACAAATACGATGTCAACTACATGATCATGCAATGGCAATATGACAAAAGTAATGTATGTCATGAATATGTTGATGGAAGTTGCATGGCAATATATCTCGGAATGGCTATGGAAATGCCATGATAGGTAGGTATGGTGGCTGTTTTGAGGAAGATATAAGGAGGTTTATCTGTGATAGAGCGTATCGTATCACGGGGTTTGGATGCATCAGCGAAGTTTGAACCAACTCTCAAGGTGAGAAAGGGCAATGCACGGTACCGAAGAGGCTAGCAAAGGCGGAAAGGTAAAAGTGCGTATAATCCATGGACTCAACATTAGTCAAAAGAACTCATATACTTATTGCAAAAATTTAGAAGTCATCAAAAATCAAGTACTACACGCATGCTCCTAGGGGGATAGATTGGTAGGAAAAGACCATCGCTTGTCCCCGACCACCACTCATAAGGATGCACAAGCCAGGTACACTTCATGTTTCAAATTTGTTACACAACTTTAACCATACGTGCATGCTACGGGACTTGCAAACTTCAACACAAGCATTTCTCAAATTCACAATTACTCAACTAGCACAACTTTGATATTATCACCTCCATATCTCAAAACAATTATCAAGCATCAAACTTATCTTAGTATTCAACGCACTCAAAAGAAAGTTTCACATATCTTGAATACCAAGTATATTAATATTTAAGCAAATTACCATGCTATTAATGACTCTCAAAACAATCTAAGTGAAGCATGAGAGATCAATAGTTTCTTTAAAACAAATCCACCACCATGCTCTAAAAGATCTAAATGAAGCACTAGAGCAAAAATTATCACGCTCAAAAGATATAAATGAAGCACTATGAGCAAAACTACCAAGCTTAAAAGATTTAAGTGAAGCACATAGAGTATTCTAGCAAATTCCAATTCATGTATGGCTCTCTCAAAAGGTGTGTACAGCAAGGATGATTGTGGTAAACTAACAAGCAAAGACGCAAATAATACAAGACGCTCCAAGCAAAACACATATCATGTGGTGAATAAAAATATAGCTCCAAGTAAATTACCGATGAATGTAGACGAAAGAGGGGATGCCTTCCGGGGAATCCCCAAGCTTTGACTTTTTGGTGTCCTTGGATTATCTTGGGGGTGCCATGGGCATAGCTTAGGCTCTTGCCACTCCTTGTTCCATAATCCATCAAAAGAATTCACCCAAAACTTGAAAACTTCACAACACAAAACTCAATAGAAATCTCGTGAGCTCCGTTAGAGAAAGAAAACAAAAGACTACCCTAAGGTACTGTAATGAACTCATTATTTATTTATATTGGTGTTAAACCTACTGTATTCCAACTTCTCTATGGATTATAAACTATTTTACTAGCCATAGATTCATCAAAATAAGCAAACAACACAGGCAAAACAGAATCTGTCAAAAACAGAATAGTCTGTAGTAGTCTGTAACTAACACAAACTTCTGGAACTCTAAAAATCCTACCAAAATAGGAAGTCCTGGAAAATTTGTTTATTAAACATCAGCAAAAATAATCAACGCAAAAGCACGTTTCTATGATTTAAAAAAATTATATTCGTGCGTGCAAAGTTTCTGTTTTTCAGCAGAATCAAATCAACTATCATCGTAGGTTATCCTATAGGTTCTACTTGGCACAAACACTAATTAAAATATAAAACCACATCTAAACAGAGGCTAGATGGATTATTTATTCCTAAACAGAAGCAAAAACAAAATGCAAAAAATAAAATTGGGTTGCCTCCCAACAAGCGCTATCGTTTAACGCCCCTAGCTAGGCATAAAAGCAAGGATAGATCTAGGTATTGCCATCTTTGGTAGGCAATTCTTCAATGAGGCATCTACCTCCTTTAGAATTTTCTTTCTTCCTAGTAATTGTCAAATTTTCAGGCAAAAGATCGAAAAATTCATTCATAGCAAATGGTTCCTTAATGATGGTAAAAAGATTAGGGTGAACACTTATAGATTTAAGATCCGCAGTTTCCTTACTAGAAGATTCACCCTTATTCTTAGGAACATAAATAAGCTTAGTATTTTTAGTAGACGAACTTGGAGTGTTTTGTACGGAAGAAAAAGTGGTTCCCAAGTTGGTAATGATACCCTCAAGTTTACCGATTCTTGTGGAATCTAGGTTTATTTTCTCATTAACTATGGGTTCTTTTATTTAATATTTTTCAAAGTCATTCCTACCTTAGATCCATATTGGGTAATTTGATTGTGGATCTTTTTATCAAGATTTTCAATTGATTCAATGGTAGCAACTTTATTCTCAATAATTTCAAGTCTTTGCATAACATGCTCTAAAGTTAACATAGTTCCATTATTTAAAAGAGGCGGTGAGCCAAGTAATTCTATTAAAGCATTATAGGAATCAAAAGTATGGCTACCCAAGAAATTCCCTCCGGTAATGGTATCAAGGATATATCTATACCAAGGATTAGCACCTACGTAAAAATTATGAAGAAGAACTGAAGTAGATTGCTTCCTGGTAGATCTATTTTGAGCATTGCAAATTCTATACCAAGCGTCTTTTAGATTGTCTCCGTCCCTTTGCTTAAAATTTAGAACTTCATTCTCGGGAGATAACGGAGAAGATATGAGACTAGTCATTACAACAAGCAAGCAAACTAACACACAAGCAAACAAAAAGGCAACGGGAAAAAGAGGAGGAGATTGGGAAAGAGAGGGCAAATAAAACGGCAAGGGTGAAGTGGGGGAGAGGAAAACGAGAGGCAAATGGAAAATAATGTAATGCAAGAGATAGGGATTATGATGGGTACTTGGTATGGTTGACTTGCTCTTGCATGAGCCTCCCCGGCAACGGCGCCAGAAATTCTTCTTGCTACCTCTTGAGCATTGCGTTGGATTTCCCCGAAGAGGAGAGGATGATGCAGCAAAGTAGCATAAGTATTTCCCTTAGTTTTTGAGAACCAAGGTATCAATCCAGTAGGAGGCCACGCACAAGTCCCTCGTACCTACACAAAATGATAGCTCCTCGCAACCAACGTGATTAGGGGTTGTTAATCCTTTCACGGTCACTTACGAGAGTGAGATCTGATAGAGAAGATAAATAATAGTTTTGGTATTTTTGGTATATAGATGCAAAGTGAAAAGTAAAAGACAAAGTAAAAACAAAGCAATTAATAAAGTAATGGAGATTGATATGATGAGAATAGACCCGGGGGCCATAGGTTTCACTAGTGGCTTCTCTCAAGAGCATAGATATTCTACGGTGGGTGAACAAATTACTGTTGAGCAATTGACAGAATTGAGCATAATTATGAGTATATCTAGGTATGATCATGTATATAGGCATCACGTCCAAGACAAGTAGACCGAAAGGATTCTGCATCTACTACTATTACTCCACTCATCGACCGCTATCCAGCATGCATCTAGAGTATTAAGTTAAAAAGAGAGTAACGCCTTAAGCAAGATGACATGATGTAGAGGGATAAATTCATGCAATATGATAAAAAAAACCCATCTTGTTATCCTCAATGGCAACAATAAAATACGTACCTTGCTGCCCCTTCTATCACTGGGAAAGGACACCGCAAGATTGAACCCAAAGCTAAGCACTTCTCCCATTGCAAGAACTACCAATCTAGTTGGCCAAACCAAACGGATAATTCAAAGAGACTTGCAAAGATAACTCAATCATACATAAAAGAATTCAGAGAAGATTCAAATATTATTCATAGATAAGCTGGATCATAAACCCACAATTCATCGGTCTCAACAAACACACCGCAAAAAGAAGATTACATCGAATAGATCTCCACGAGAGAGGGGGAGAAAATTGTATTGAGATCCAAAAAGAGAGAAGAAGCCATCTAGCTACTAACTATGGACCCGAAGGTCTGAAGTAAACTACTCACACTTCATCGGAGGGGATACGGTGTTGATGTAGAAGCCCTCCGTGGTGGATGCCCCCTCCGGCGGAGCTCCGGAACAGGCCCTAAGATGGGATCTCGTGGATACAGAAGGTTGCGACGGTGGAATTAGGTTTTTGGCTCCTATTCTAATCGTTTGGGGGTATGTAGGTATATATAGGAGGAAGGAGTACGTCGGTGGAGCAATAGGGGGGCCACGAGGCAGGGGGGCGCGCCCCCCACCCTCGTGACCGCCTCTGTTGCTTTTTGGAGTAGGGTCCAAGTCTCCTGGATCACGTTTGGTGAGAAAATCACGTTCCCGAAAGGTTTCATTCCGTTTGGACTCCGTTTGATATTCCGTTTCTTTGAAACACTGGAATAGGCAAAAAAAAATAGCAATTCTGGGCTGGGCCTCCGGTTAATAGGTTAGTCCCAAAAATAATATAAAAGTGGAAAATAAAGCCCAATATATTCCAAAATAGTAGATAAATTAGCATGGAGCAATCAAAAATTATAGACACGTTGGAGACGTATCATTCCCTCGCCTCTCGCCTCATTTCAACGGCGGCGGTAGGGTTTAAGGTAAGCTTCCCACTAACCTAATCTTCCACCTGCTCATGCTTACAGTCAGTGTGACAGCTAATGAAAATCATGCTTACAATCAGTCTCCGAGTACTACACCAATCACCTTAAATAGCTTTGGACCACAAGCAAAGTTGTGACAATGTGTACAAATAAAGAAAAATTGATTGGTGCTTCTTTCAGAAAAGAGTACTCCCTAGAAAAGTGCCAATATAAGCTACTCCTATTTGATTAGAGGATTTGCTGCCGAGAAATATCCGTCCACAGAGAGCGCCACCCATCCCACCGGTGGTGGAGGCCAATGCTTAGAAGGAGCAAGGTTGGTGTCGGTAATTTTTACATGGCACCTCACACTCTGAATATATGCCGGTTCCATCCATACATTTGTGCAGTTCCACCAAAATGCAGCTGAATAACCCTGTTTGCACAGATAATGAAAAAGCGTGATTACATTATAGTGGCACTAGTTGATGAAAAATACACTACTAAATAGAATAAACTTCATTTTCTTAATGGGAAAATATTGCGATAGTATCACAGTATGCCATGCTGCGAGAGCGAGATGGGCCTTGCGATGCCTCATATGGTAGGCCTCATAGTAGAAATCGACCCAATTCTCCCCGATACACCTTCTAGCAGTGATGGACATCAATGTAGTAGTACAAGGAGGAGCCTTGAGACATTCCAATCTCTATTTTTGTGCATATCAACTAAAATTAAGCACCCCAGTTTGCAGAAACACTTAAACATTAACATTGGGACTAGTTGATGAAACATATATTAACAAAGAGAAGCACTTTCTTTATCTACATTAAAAATGAAATGATGGAGAAGACACTCGCTCTATTTTAACTGTATTATTACTTCATTTTATCGGTGGCACTAGGGTCGAGCAGGTGGCAAGTGAGGTGTACCGTGCGTTGCAAGGATGGAGGCCGGGGGTGCTTAGACTAGGATGCTGAAGCTGGCTCTTTCAGTCCCTATCTTCCCACCTAATGTTTTGGTGGTAGCATTTGGGTTGTAATTCAAACTTGGTTGAGCTGGTGTTGTGTCCCGTGCCTGCCTAGCTTATGTGGCGAACTTGTCTCCTGCTAGTACTCTGTCCGTTCTAGTAGTCGTTGCATAACTGCCCGTTTACACTGAGATGTTGTCGGATAATGGTCATCTATGGCTAGGTTTCTTTAATGAAATCGGAGGAAACCCCTCTTTTGATATAAAAAATCGGTGGCACTAGTGGTGCCAAAACATTGCCTAAAATTAATAGTGCCACTAGATTAAGGTGCAAAATAATAACATTAATGCTTTATCATGGCAATGCCAAAACAGTAGCACAAGAACAGAGTCAACATGCAGGATCTTTGGCAAACGATCAGATCAAAAATGAACATACATCGTGATGGGAACCATATCTGCAATCAACACCATCGTAGAAGGGATGACACCAGTCACCAACATGGATTCAATTCATGGGACCCTTTTGTGCAGTTCACCTAAAATGAAGGAATGTTTACGTCAAGCATTTAGCAAGTACTTGGTCCCATGAGCTAGCAGCTTCTTTTTCATTAGTTGCAATAAAATTGAGCAACATCAAGGTTGGTCGTGAAGCTCATGGAATGTTCAACTATAACTTGGATATCAGTTCGTGCAGTTCAACTAAGATCAAGCGCGAATGTATATCTCTGTTTGCACAAAAAGGTGGAAAGGAGGGTGACTAACAAGTGATGAAACATACATCAAATGAAAAGAAGCATGTACCTTATCTGAATGGCGATCCTACACGGACAGTAACAATTTCTAAAGCAGCAGCATTGCTAGATATTAGTTGGGCCTTAGGATTAACTATGACAACCGTTAAATATGACATAATTTAATGGTGCCATTGCTTCATTTTACCAGCAACATTACATTAACAGCTGCTAAAGAGTTGGTATTTGGGCACGGGATAGTAGGCGGACCAGGACAGTCGCATTTCTAATGAAAAGAAGCAACTTATCTTAATGGGAAATTTAGCAGGACATGAAAAACAGTGCCATTGATTCATATTACTGGAGGCATTACACTGAAAACAACATTGGTTTAACATGTCCTAACTTTAACAGTGGAACTGCTATATTTTACCAGTGGCATTACATAAGAGGGGCTCAGGGCAACAAACATCCAAACAGGATATCTGGGTTGGTCCCATTTTTGTTCGGTATAGCCGCCTTATATCGTGTGAGGCTAGCAAACCTAGTGTTGGACATACTCGGTTGACTTGTCCCCCAGTCCCCACTTTCTTTCCTTTTTCAACCAATAGATAGGTTTATATTGAGTTTGTACTGTGTTTCCCTTTATTTCCCTATTAGACCAAGAGACCAGTTGGATAGCCACTCTCTGCTACTTTCGCCCCCATTATTTCCTCTTTCGACCAAGTCCTAGACAGATTCAGGTAACAAATCTTCCCCCACCCCCACCCCCTTTCTTCCCTGTTTGAACCAAGTAGTACTAGATTCGACTGCATGAAGTAGTTTTACCTCTTAACAGTAAAAATATAGGTGGCTTTCGAATAGCAAATTGATCCTATCTACTAGGGGGCCTGAGAAATAGTAAAAGATACAAATGCAGTGACGTGAGGAGCTGGGGCAGTAGAGCAAAGCCGGTTTCAAAGGAAGTTATACCTGAGGGTCACCGGGATGTTGCTAGGTGGGCGACAGGAGGCCGGTCTGCCCACACTATGGCAGCGAGGAAGAACGGGTCGGAGGCCCTCCCTAGCCGGCGCTGCGTGGGAGAGAATGGTAAGGCATGCTGATCGGGACGCGACGGCAGTGGGTAAGAGCCGTCGCCGAGGACGACCGCATGAACATTGCACCCTCTCACCTTCCCCGGCAGATGGGATCTGGCCGGATATGTGACCAGCGGTGAGCAGAGAGAGAGTGTGGCCACCGCTATCGTGTTTAGATCTAGAGACAACGAGAGAGTGTGAAGAGAGAAACACTAGCAAGCAAGCGCGGAGGCTCCTGCCTATATAGTGGAGTAGTTTTCTTTTATCTACTGGAGCCGGCTTGACCTCGTCAATGACTGTGAAGAAGTCTTCATGCACGTGCCCAAAGGCGCAGTTGTCGTCATTTTGATCTGAAGCACCGGATTAACGTATAACATGAAAAAATGCCACATGACAAGAAACATAACCTCACTGCCCCAAGGACACAACATGAATCCCAATAGACAAACTAGACGAGGATCAAAGCTCAAATTAAATACAAACTCGTAGAAAAGGGGTCAATCAATAGATGTCCTAATTAACATATCTAGCTTGACCTAGATGGCAGCCGAGTAGTCTTCGTGCATGTGCCCCCATCGACCAGTGCATTGGAACGCAGTTGTCGCTGTTTAACCCTCGCAATGATCCGAAGCACATGACACCTAATATTGTGAGATGACAAGAAACCTTTTTTCTAGATTTCTCATCAGAACTACAACCCTGTACAACACAACCTGGACGATATGTAGACGATAGCCAATCCAGCCGTCTGCTGGAGTCTGGTCACATGCATGGACGAACTGGTCTCATGTGTCGTGTAGGGATCGTCCGAGCACGGACATGTTTACAGCACTGCTCAAGTACTATCTCTCGTCTCTCTCTCTCTCTCTCTCTCTCTCTCTCTCTCTCTCTCTCTCTCTCTTTCTCTCTCTCTCTCTCTCTCTCTCTCTCTCTCTTCTATTAACTCAGCCGACTTGCGGGGACGGGGGAGTGTGCCTATGGTCGGTTCTCAATTGCGGTCCTACATGTGTGCAAACTCAATATGACGTGTGTTCCATTCGGAGAGCGGCGTGCCACACCGACCGACCGTCTGGGGTGCGACGCAAATGCGACGGGCATGCTGTATACATGTGTACCTCCATTTTCTTCAGGCTTTGCTCCATGGCGCAATCCATGAATAAAAAATTATATTTAAAAGTCAAGGGCGGGGCTTTTCTCGCGCGGTAGGCGGGGCAGTTCTGCCTAGTCGGTTCGATAGAGAGGCGAGAAATGAGGGAATAGGCTGCTGCAAATGTAGGGTTGTGTGATTTGATGGCTCGTTACTGCTGGACAGGTGGGGCCCTGTGATTTAAGTTTTCATTATTATTATTACCGCGGCGCTATGACCGGCATGAGTCTCCCGGTTCTTGACCACCTCCATGGTATACAAGTGCCAAATACTAGTATGAAGAAAGAGATAGAGAGAAGTAAAAAAAATACTCTTATAGACAACCTTATAGCGAAACTTGTTGTATGAGTCACTATAAGTGATGAATATGTATGACATGCCAACATCAGATAGATTAACGCACCTATACGGAGGAAGTAGTTGCATGCATGTGAAGTAGGCAAAAAAATGCTCATTTATAGCCTTCTGAAATCTCCAAGGGCGTGACCGCGCAAGCGAGGCGATGGTCGTGGTAGGCGCGACCATAATACGGGCTGCTTACAGCCCTTGGCTCTGAGATCGAATTCTCGCATGCTAAGTTGCTGAAAATTTGCAGAATAACCCTTCAGGATAGGATATTCACCCATAGGTCTAGAATCACGCCATGGAACCATCCAATCTCAGATCCAAGGGCTCTCGGAAGCCCGTATCATGGGAGCATGGAAAGCTTCGTATCATCTGTAATTTTCCTGACGCTTGACATGCGAACATGTAGATGCATGTAGCCATTTAATTGGGCGTCTAGTAGACATGACATCTAATTGGGAGCCCATAGTACTTCACATGAAGCCATTTAACCACCAGGCAAGCCATTACCCTGCGATTCGCACGCCCCACTCAGCATTTTTACAATCGGAAAACCGCTAGCAGTTCACTCCTACTCGTCCCTGGACATCCTTTAACATTACGGAAGTTCACTCCTAGTCATCTCGTCCTTTCACATCAGTAGTTCCACTAATCCTAACCCTCCTCCCATATCGATGGCGTCCCAAATCTCCATGATCGGCGGTGAGTACAAGGTTTGAACCATCACCGGCGATGAGTTTGACATCATCTACACATGTTCTTCTACGATGGTAAAAGGATGCCTTGCCCGCTTTAGACGCATGTTCGAAAAGTCAAATGATGATGAGTGGCTCGCTGGGTTAGATGTTGAGTACAACACAGTCCTAGACAAAGAGAGGAATCTAAAGGAGGAAGAGAAGAAGAAGCCCACCATGATCCAAGTTTGTGTGCGTAACTTGTGCTTGGTCTACCACATATGCCATGCCGACGTTGAGTGCGAGGAATTTAAGAACTTCCTCGTGGGTGGCATAGTCAAATTCGTTATTGTAGACTTTACGAACGACAGAAAAGTCCTGGATCGGATAGGCCTTGTTGTAGGCCAACCCTTCGACCTTCAGAAGAATGGGCTGGTATCCTCCCGTCAGCCTTCAATGTTGACACTGGCAGGAGCCATGGTTGATCCTTCGTATGGTAAACTGATGACACCTCGACCCAAGTTTCATCTTTCATGGCAGTGGAATGTTGTAAGATCCCAAAATTCAAAATTTTGGAATGTTCTATTAAATAAATATTTATGATTGTTTGTATGATTGTTGTGTGAATTGTGGTGAAATTTAAGAACTTCAGAGGCATTTGAATATTTTCTGTTGAATTTGAATTCAATTCAAACTGGCAGTGAAATTCATTTCAAAAATCCCTAACAAAATACTTGTGCAAAAGTATGATAGGAGCTAACATGACACTCCAAAAAGTCAGAAGAAATTAATGCCAAAAGTTTTTGAATTCAAATTGGAGTTTATCTAGAATTTTCAAAAAAAATGTTTTTGTAAACTTTTTAGTTTGCCTCTGAAAAATAGTTCACCTTATAGGTTTTATTTTTCTAAGTATTCTTATATATTTTTATTTTCTCGGTATATATTTTTTTTATTTTCTTTCTTAAAAAAACAAGGCGCACCCGACCAGGCCAGGCGCCAGCCCACCAGGCTACCAGCCAGCGAGCGGGCGAGGAATATCCTATTTGACGCATTCTGCGTCAAATTGTCGAGGCGCCGCACACCCCCTTCCTCGTGCGACTCGCCCGTTCCTCCACAGATAAGCTTTCCTCTCTCGTGCGGCGATCCCCTTTTCCTCCCTCGTGCGACAGATCCTACTCCGGCGATCCTACTCCGGCAAGAGACCGCCGCCCTTGTAAGCAGCCGTCGGGCCTCTCTCCCCCTGATTCGTGTGGGACATCGCATCAGATGTGGCTGACGTAGTCGCCATGGATGTTTACTTGCAGGTGGCCAGCGTCTCCATCATCGGCGTCCGCGTTGTCCAGGGCTCCGTCAAGCTCGGCGTCGTCTAGGGTTCCAGCAAGCCCGGCGTCGTCTAGGGTTCCGCCAAGCTCGGCGTCATCTACGTCCTTGTCAAGCTCGGCATCCACAAGGTAACGGCCCCAATTCCCCCGCTATGTTCCTTCCTCTCTGTGTGGTACCGCAAGATCGAGGCTATTTAGTTGTGTTAGTGTCTTTTCCGGTGTTGCTACGGTTTGCAGAAGGTGGTCTTGTACATGGCAGTTCTGATTTGGTGAATCTGAGTCTAGACTAGAGGGTTGCCTTCACAGATTGGATTTCAAGGCATGATGCAGCATGATGATGATAGGGGGTTTATGTGTTCATGTGCTTTTGCCTTGGGATTTTGCGTGTTTCTGTTGATGATGCTATGGAGTTTGTGTAGCATGATGGAGAAGTTCTTATCTCCTGTTTTATATGTTCTCTTAGTTTCTGTAATGTGTAGCAGCATCATGGACTAGTTCAGTTGACTTGTTAGGATGTATTTTCCCGAGAAGCAAGGACCTATCAACATGTTAACCAACTAAAATTACTTAAATTTTTGTGTGCTGGTTCGATCAGTAGTAGTGGTCTGCTCTGTTTCGTGTTGTCGGTGCAGCTTCTTCTGTTTTGTTGTTAATTAAGAAAAACCAATTGCTGGACTAGCCACTAGGGGCAAAAGATAGCAATCAACATGCACTTGTGTAGATGTGGCGGATGCTTCCGGATCCAGGGTCCTGGCAAGTTCGCATCATTCTCTTCTCTGAGTTTAAGGTTTCAGCACCTACCCAGCAAGTGGATGCACAAACAGTTTTGTCATGTGAACATGTTCTCTTTGTTGTCTGAGAGTTGTGTGTGATGTGTAGTAGTGGCAGTTTCTATTTGTTCATATGTTTTGTCATGTGAGCACGCATCTATCAACATTTGCAGTTATATTGTATTAAGTAATTTATAAGCAAAGTTTGATCTTGCTTAGGCAAGCATGATAAGTTGGTTGCATAAGTCATTGGAGTATATATCAAATATCTGTATAGATTTAGCTACTTTGTTCCTATTGCTGCTTGTTGTTTAATCTGAAGCTCATATCTCATTTTTGTTAATCTGATGCTTACTATAGTAGCTAGTTTTCTTGTGCCCTTTTTGTTTTGCCTAAGAGTGATGCTATAAGGAAATGACTAGGGAATAGATAATGTGAATAATGCATTCCCAGGAAGAGAGTGCTTGCTGTTTCAAGATCGATGAACTTTTCACATCATTTTTATAGATGATACCTGCTAATTCACTGTTCTATTTTTTCTCTTGAAGGAAAACCACTCTTCTTTCTTAATTACAATATACCATAAATAATATTTGTTCTCCTCGGTAGCTTAGAAATAAATGGTTCAACAAACATTAGCCATTATTTAGTTCTTGAAATCAGCCAACAAAATTAATAGTGGTTCTGAAATTCTGTACGTCGACTCTCATTTCTGTTCGGTGCTTATCCTTGTGTAGATATGTTGTATAAAAGTCGAGAAAGCATTTTTTCTGATGGACTGGTGTTAGCTCTGGTGATATTTGTTGTAGGTTACGACTAGCAGGTATACTTGGATGCTTTTTTTCATGTAGATATGTGTGCACTGGCGTTATTTGTAGCACTTCAGAACTAGTACCTTGACCTTTTTTTACATGATGGATAACCTTTGTGTGCTACTCGTTTCGCATATGTATTGTTCAGGTGCTTATCACATTCACAATTTGTAAACGATGTATTCCACAAGCATTATTCAGGGAACACTATCTACGAACATTATTTTAGGGAACATTATTGAAGGAACATTTTCGGAGGAACATTACTTAGGAACATTATTTATTTTGAAGAATAGTTTTTGACTTCACATAATATTTTTAAATTTTGCATAGTTATTTGGGGACATTCATCGGGGAACATTATTTGGGGAACATTACTCTGGGAACATTATTTAGCTAACATTATTAAGGGAACATTTTTCTAAGAAAAATTGTTGGCTCCAGCGAACATTAATTAATTTAGTTTGAAAATACTGTTCTCAGGAAAAGTTACAACCTGCAACTTGTTTAGGCTTTTACCAACATTATTCTTCGTTTTATGGGAACATTTTGCAAGGAATTTCTTTATTCTAGGGAACGTTATTTTATTTATAGAACATTTTAGAGTTTAGAGATAGTTTTTTAAATATACCTAGAACATCTTCCATGGAACATTATTTAGGGAACATTTTTGAAGGGACATTTATGAGGGAACATTATGTACGGAACATTATTCAGGGAACATTATTTAGGTAACATTATCAAAGGAACCTTTCGAAAGGAGAAGTTGTTGACTCTAGGGAACATTATTTATTTTGAAGAACATTTTCTGACTTCAAAGAATATTTTCAAAATATATGTAGTACATTTTCCAGGGAACATTATTCAAGGAACATTTTCCAAGGGACATTTATGAGGGAACATTATTTTAAAAACATTTTCCCACGAACATTATTCAGGTAACATTATGAAGGGAACATTTTTGCAGCTAACTTGAACAAGTGATATATTTTCAAAGTAACATTATTTATAAAACTTTTTTTCCAGCTAACATTATTGAGGGGAACATTAATTATGCAACATTTATTCAGGGAACATTTTGCACGGAAAATTTGTTGACTCCACAAAACATTATTTAATTCGAAGAACATTTTACGGATATCATTAAAGAACATTTTGTTTAATTGTTCGTACCAAACAAAATGCATGCACTTGCCCGGAGCAAAGAAAAATAACAAAAAAGAAAGAGGGCAATGAACCATGTCCCCTGTGACCTCATTCATACGAAACATTTTTTTTGTAATAAGTGCTCTTATAGATTATTCATTTTGACAGAGCTTAGACTAACAGTTTGTTCCTTTCTAAAACTATGTAGGTCAAAATGCATGTATTGAAGGAAAAACAATGGATACTGATTGTTGCTAAATTCAGAGCCAAATTGATTGATATTATTAATCCGTACTACAGTGGTGATACATTTCTACCGACAATTAGTTCACTAATTTACAACTTCAAGGCTTTGTTCGCTGCCACATACGGAAATACTAATTCTTTTAACATAGGAAATTTTGAGTCAACATTTGTACCAGCTCCCAAGGTCAATTTCAGGTGCCTTTTTTGAATGGAACTCTCCCCTGTACTTATAACCCTGATAAGCAACTTTTGTGCTCTATCTCCACAAATAACAGATACAAAGAATTTAAAATTCACCAAATGTTCCATCACTATTTTTTTACAGGTATGACTCAGGGATTTTCCTTCTTCAATATTTGAGCAACTACAGAGGTCTCGGAATGGAGGGTTTCCCTAATGCAAGTACCACCACAATTACTCCATTGAAAGCACTTTTTTCCCTTCTTTGTGATTCTTCGGTACATAACAGAAATTAAATTGCATTTTATTTTAAAATTGAAGGATGATCTATAAGCTCAACGTGAGAAATACCATTTTGAGATTGTCACTTGCAAGGACAATGAAATTCAGCTGCCATTCGTAACTTCTTTCCTGCAGAAACATGTAAATTCTCTAGTTCTTTCCTCCTTACACCATGTTCTTTGTAGTCAATAGTGCAATTAATTTCATGTAATCACATTTCTGTTTCAGCAGGGTTTCCGCATATTCAAGTGAAGCTTTGAAGGCCAATCATTTTTAGTCCTGCATATGAACTCATCTTAGGTAACTTAATGATCTGCAGATTCTCTCACTAAATAATAGTGCGTACTGTAACGCTTTTCACCCAAAGAGTCCCATTTGAGGAATGTTTGGGCCTGTTTTCTTCTTGGAAGGATCATGTATAACCATATTCCATTTTTTTTCAACCTTTTACTATCCAAAATTTCTTGTACCTATTCCCAACTAACTTATTTCCCTGTTTTTTCTGAAGGGTCTCATCACTATTATTTATTGTCAACTTCAAGGGAAATTGCAGTGCAAGACTTTTTTTGAACTGAAAGGAATTCTTCCATGAGGGAAATGTTTCCTTAATGATACAGTTCTATGTTTTTATCATGGTGCCCAGTGATACTTTCTTGCATTACTTTCATTTGCAAAGAAGATTCAAAACTGCAGAATTAGTTTGTAAAGAAGCACTAAGCATAATTACTGTTTTTAAATGTTTCTTCGACCTTTCAGTACTGTTATTTAACAAGCATAATTACTGTTTTTAAATGTTTCTTTACTTCAGCTATATTCTTTTGTACAATTCACTGTTTTAGAACTAGCAGAATTATTGTTCTTTATACACTCTTCCAATTTACTGTTTTTAGTTCACACGAAGAAACCACAAATACAGTAGGAATCAATTCTCTGTTTTAGAACCAGCAGAATTACTGTTCTTTATACATGCTTCCAATTTGCTGTTTTCTTAATTCACACGAAAAAACAGCAGAAGTAGTACAAACTTTCTTTAGGTCACACACGAAAAAAAACTGAAACAGACGAAACGGTATGAAACAGTGCGAAATAGTCATCCTCCAACGATAGAAACAGTTCAAACAGTCATCCGTCTGAGAAACAGTTCAACGCGCAGCGCGGCCCAGTTAGCCCGCCGACGAAGTGCCTTCTACAAAGCTACAGCTAGTTGACGCAGAATGCGTCACATAGGACCTCAGCGGGCGAGGCCAACGCCAAGCCGGCTTCCTTCGCTGGGTCCAGTCCCTCTCCCTCACGTAACCCCCTCTCTCATTGTCTCAAAAAAAACGTAACCCCCCCATCTCTCTCATTATTTTCTTCCTCTAACCACTGGACCCCACCACCCTTATCTCCTTCGTCCCGAACAGCCTGCGCCCGCGTATCTTGCTCGCATCATGCCCGACCGCGTACACGCCCTCTCCAAAACTCGCTAAAGCCTTCCCCTCGCCCAAGCAACACGTCCTATAAGTACCCCTACCCGTCCTCCCGCGACCACCTTTAGAAACCCTCGCAAAAACCTCCCACGTCCGCCGCCATCTCTGTTCCGATCTCGCCCCAGCCACCTCCGTTCACCGTCGAAACTCGCCATCGGTGAGCATCCCTAGCCCCCCTAACCTCTGCTATCGACCTAGCCCAACCCCAAAAATCTCTTTGACACATTATAGACGTCCAGGAAGCACCGGAGCCACCGCCTCGAGCTCCCACCACCGCCAGAGTTCACGGAGTTCACTTCGACACTACGATCGACTCCGACGTCCCCTCGCCTCACCATCCATAGAAAATCGGACGCCCTCGACCTTCCGCATCGCCTGGACATCCTCGCCGACGCAGCCGACAACTGGATCCCTGCCGCCCACCGGTCTCTTCTTCCCTGCCATGCCAGTTCCTTCTCTGTAAGCGAGCGCATCCCTTTTCGTGTTGTTTTTTTTTTCTTATATCAAACAGTTATGTTAGATTAGATCGGTTTACTATGGTTAGTCCTCGGTTTTGATTGTTTGGTTTATTTTTTTTACGGTCTGGTTCGAGTCGGTTTAGCAGAACGGTTTCTTTTAATAAGCGGTCGCGCGCTGTTAGTTAGTTTCGGCCAAGCGCAGAATAGTTACATATCGCACCCGTTTCGGCCCAGTAACGCCCATTGTTTTTTGTTATCTTTTTGTTATTTCCGTTCTGTTTTAAAAATAGAAAAGTTCAATCTTGAAAAATCTGTTTCTCTTAGGTTATTTAATATTTGTAATTGATTATTTTCTCCTAGTTTGCAAATTTCCTATAGTTTCAGTATAAAATAGTTTCGGCCATGTTTTAGTGTTTAAAAATAGTTTTATATGGGTTTTACTCAGATTAGTATTTCTGCTATAAAATGAGCTACGATTATTTTTTAGTGATTCTTTTTGCCACTGCTTGTTTTGACCTTGCCTAGAAGTAGGATTGATTTGGTTATTTTTAGATTTTATTAAAATTAGTTTTTCACGACAACAACACTGCTTTAGTTTCTTTTACTTTGCTGATATTTTCTGTTGTTTTAACTACATTAAAATTTATTTTTCTGTTGTTTTATTTGTAGTCAAATTAGTTCATGTAGAGTTAGAAGGTGAACTTTTATTTATAGAAAAAGGAAATATTTTATTTTATTTTTCTTACTAGTTTTGTTTTAGGCATAAGTAGAGTTTTAGAATAGCTTTTAATGTGTTTCTTTTTTCTAGTAGAACTTTATGAAAAATACCTTCTTTTATTTTAATAAACTAGTCAAGTCCTAGACTTTCCTTAGTAGTTTTTGTTTGAGTTTCTTTGTTGTTTCGATTGTTATTTTGAGTGCTAGAATTGATTGCTCGAATTTTTGCTTATGTGAATACAATGTTTGACTATATAGATTTTCTCAGAGTGACGAATAGTTTATCAAAGATTTCGAGAGCGTTAATATCTTCATCAACTTATCAGCCAAGTTCACTTTGACCATGCTTTTCATTGCAACAATCCTTGTAGTTGAGAAGTATGCATGAGGTAGGAACCCATCACCCTATTACCAAGCCCGGGACATTATTTATTTTAATGCTATGCTATAGTAGACAGAGTTGGTATGAGTGTTCGGGAGTGGTGTGAGAATGGAGGACTCTATGTCAATGACGACAACTTCATGATGGCATCAGCAAGGGACTGCATCTTCAAACACAGAGCCACAAAGCCATATTGCATATAGTATAGTTTTATCATCTAAGTTATTACAATGATCTTGCCGGTACATCCAATGCACTGACCTACATGGCTGCAACATATCATGTTGCAGGATTATTTCTACGACGAGTGAGTTTCATTGTTGGGTTATGGTCTACACTCAACTTGCCGATGGCGTTGATGGGACTCCACACCCGTTGATTGTTTTCGCTGGGACTTATGAGGTATATACAAGTTTTACGTTATTTATACATGTGATTGCGCTTTGATATATACATTGATGTACTGTGTGTGCCAGCATACTGATCCAAGGATGGCACAGATACACAGAGGCTTGAATGTTTGAGGTCGGGTCGCTACAGAGATGATATCAAAGCACATGTTGACTGTAGGACGTCACCCGGCTTAGTAATATGAAGACCACGATAGGAACGACTTTTGTTCTGTACTACTCTCATAACACCTGATTTATTTTACTACACCTTTCTAATTTCAAACTGTAGATGGAGAGCTACGTTCTGAACAAAAGAGAACACGACGAGAAGGTTCTTGGAGGCCCCTTCCTTGTGGAGCTAGTCAGGCTCCTGAAGCTGCCGATACCCGAGATCAAGGCAACTAAGAGGACGTCTAGATCATGGGGAGTAAAGACCCAAGTTTTTGGCCATAAAGAAGACCCCAAGACTGCAGACATCATCTTTGGAATGATGAATGGTTACTGTGATATGGGCATCAACACTGCCGTCCATGATCCTATTGCACGCTTATGCTATCGTCATCGTGCTGCACTAAACCCACACTCCTTTGGAAGGGTTGGATGGCAGAAGCTTGATGGAGCAACTATTGCCCTGACGGAAGCATAGAAGATGAAGTTCTCCCCACTGTTAGTGTACAATCAGGATCTAGAACAAAAAGTCAATAATCTTGAGATGGACCTTCTGGAAGCCCTGTTTGACAATGAAGCACTACGAGAAGAGGTCGAGACTCAGAGACTGAAGGTAGACAAGCTGGACGAGGAGAAGCTCGAGATCCCGAGAATGCATTAGGAACTGAAGAGCAGCAGGACCATATCTCATGCCAAGGACATTGAGATCCACAATCTCAAGGAACAACTTCAGGACAGGGTCGTCACAAGAAACTCTGTGTCAACCAAGATAATCTAGCAGGAGAATCGGAGGAGATAAAGTCCACACAGAAGAAGCCCAATGGAGACAATGACCAGGTTCCCGATAAGTTAGCTTAGTAGTATCCCACCATGAGAGAAATAAAGATGAATGTTTTGCGATTTAAGTATCAGACCATACCAACTTATGTGGGTGGCGATACTATAATATTTATTGAATAAATGAATGTTGCATGATTGATCTTTTTGTGTTTATTGAATGGTTGGATAAATGCATTTTTATAGGTTTGTACTTATTTCAACCTTGAGAGACGTAAATTACGGAAGAATAGCAGAAGGCCTTCATATGGGAAAAGCATTAGGAATTGGAAACTCCCGAGCATTGAAGACATGAAGAAATGAAGAGTTGGAAACGGAACCATAGTAGACCGGACCATTACAAACGGTATTTTTTTGAGCTAGGATTTGTTTGTTGATTATGGGTGGGTATTTTCTTTCTCTTTCTATCTCAACTAGACCCCGAAACCTTGAAACCATGGACAAGCTGAACACCAAACTTTTTCGGAGACAATTAAATTTTCCCTAAGGAGATACATTATTTGTTCTGGTATCCCTCTTATCCTACACATACAGATGATAACCCTTTATGAATCTTTCCTCAAGGGCCCGGAAATGATCATGACCCTGACAAGTGATCATGATTACCCGAAGATCCTGAAGGACATGATGAAGCATATTCACCTTGAAGGAGATGCAGTCTACAAAGGCTACCTCTTCATGCAAAAGGGAGTGGAACTTTGGTATGTGGAGGTACACCTCCACCGTATGAAAGGAGATTATCCAAAGACGATGGGGCAGTACTTTTTCATCTCACGTGTATCACAAGCAACTTTCTTTGACGTTATTCGTGAAGCAGCCCTGGAAGCCATACGCCAGATTAGAGAAATACTTGAAGCAAGACTCCGTTATACTCAGGAATACCTAAGAGAAGTGCATGCAGAGATGATGGAGATGAAGCTCAAGGCCACTACGATGAAATAGAATATTGAAGATTTCAAGGAACGCTTCACACAATTCTAGTGGGACTGAAGCTTCCAATGAAGACCAATGAATAAAGATGAAATCAGTGCTTGACCATACCAAACCATGTGGATGGCAGCATTTGTAATAAAGTACTTTTTGGAATTTGGATTTATGATAAATGGTTAAGGAATGTAATTAAGGATTGATATGCAAGGAATAAGATTTATGAATGAACCAGTTCATGTTAATTTTAATGGTGATATTTCTCTATGTGAACAAATGACCAATGGAAGGGATAATGATATTCCATAGAGTGGAGTTTGGACATGATAAGTTTGTATTTTTGACATGTTGGTTACCTCAAGAGTATGAAGGAATGCAATACTATTGGATTTAAAAGAGGTATAATGTGGGAATATGGAACAATAATTGTCGAAAGGATGAGTTAAAGATGTGCAAGTGTTGAATTGGGCCCATAACCCATAGGCCCAGGAAATTAATAAGGATCAAGCACTCCCTTCACAATTTTTTTTGGAAAAAGTTGTGATTTTGTTAGCAGACGTCACTTAGGAGGACACGAAAACCCGAGAGTTGTGAAGAAATGATAGATGTTTCATTAAGCTTGCAGAATCCATGGATTTATCCAAACTCGGTTCGTCAACAAGAGAAATTCTGCAATGCTTGTGAGGATGCCCAAGTGTTAGAATACATGATTCACTATTTGCATATGTGGTAATGATTGAAGTACGGAATGGATTGGCCCCCATACCGGAGACTTCTATCATGAACTATCATAAGTTGATGGAAAATCAGAGAGCCCTGAAAACCTTAGAAGAGTGTCGACACGTCAAGCCAAAAACCTTAGAATGATAGGACGATGGAACCCAATAGAGGCAACCGTTGCCAACCGTATGTTATACAGTGCGTTTCAACCCAGACCTGTTTCCTGCATGAGAAACCAGACATTGTTGACCACCAGGAGGTTTCGATAGTTGTTTAGCATTGGCGAGAAACCTGTCAGCTAAGAAGACCCAGGCTCAAAAAGAACCTCACCAGGATGAAAGGACACATGTTTGATAAAAAGGTTATGTCCTTGCTGGCAGAGCCTCAGTGAAGGACTTATTCCAGAGAATATGAGAAGACCCACATCATCTAGAGTACATGAATTTTGTTGGGACCGTAACCCTGCTTTTAAGGGTGGTAGCACCCCGGACCTTTGTGATGATCGATGGATTTTCAAGAAGACCCCTCCAACCCTAACCTTCTTTGTAGCCTCTTCGAATCTCGAGGACGAAATTGATTTTCAGGGTGGTAGTTTGTAACATCCCAAAAAATTGGAATGTTATATTAAATAAATATTTATGACTATTTGTATGATTGTTGTGAAATTTGAGAACTTCAGAGGCATTTGAATATTTTCTATTGAATTTGAATTCAATTCAAACTGGCATTGAAATTCATTTAAAAATCCATGACAAATAATTGTGCAAAAGTATGAGAGGAGCTAACATGACACTCCAAAAAGTCATTATTTATACATGTGATTGCACTTTTATATATACATTGATGTACTGTGTGTGCCAGCATACTGATCCAAGGATGGCACAGATACACATATGCTTGACCGTTTGAGGTCGGGTCGCCACAAATGTACTAGATAGAGACCACATCCAGCATGCTGCAATGGATGCCTACCTTTGTTTCAATATCTACAAGGGTTGGATGAAGAGCGAGAGCCAAGTGTGCGGTTCAAGCAAAGAAGTATCAGCCAAGAGGAAGAGGGACAAGGACGAAGTCGAGCATGTGGACGAGGAGTCCGAGTAAGGTGGCAGTGTTGTTGCTCATGGTGGTTATAATGCAGTGTCTACCGGATTAGTTGCTTAGTTTAATTTCATGGTGCTTAGTTTTATTTGAGGGGTGTGTTGTGCTGATCCCCCTAGCAGAACTATGTTATGCTCCTTCTCGTTACTTTAACTCTTTAGCACATACAGACTAGTATTTCTTCCAGTTCATCTTGTAGTTGGTAGTACTACCACTCGTTTCTTCACATTATATGACTCTATATGATATGGCCAACATCATATTGGCTATACTATAACCACGCTCTAAGCATGGCACATGCGCAAAACACTTAAATGAGATAAGTAATTTAAAAAACTTAAATTAGATAAGTTTACCCAAAGCATGAAGGAGTTTAGTTGTCAAAGAATTAAATACATATGCTAATTTCTTTAATAGACTTTAGCACCCCATCTAAGCACGTACTAGCTTTTTTATTATTATTATATGCATAATTTTTCTACGAGGGCTCTCTATATGTACCACCTTTTTTCTTTAGTTTCATCTTGTTAGTTTTGCTCCATGCCGCAATCCATCGATACTACTACTGTACAAAAGTACATTTAAAAGGCTAGAGTGCGGGGCAGTCTCGCTAGGTCGGTTTCACGAGAGGCGAGGGCCTTTTTGATTTGATGGCTCATTACTGCTGGAAGGTGAGGCCTTGTGATTTGACTGATCGTATAAATGTTGCCGACGACCTGAGGAGGAGCAAACAACCGTGTGCTATACTCAAGTTTTCCACTGGAGTAGGACTAGTACGACGGAGGAGCGCAAAACACGGCAGCCAGTGCGATATGGCGATCCCATGGTGCCGCTCATCATTAGCATTGTTCTATTCATGCCTTGCAGAGAACGTGACACATGCGGCGAAACACCCGAAGCAAAAGAAGAAACACAGGACCAAAAGAAGAAGGAAGAT
>NC_041391.1:301683041-301830350 GCF_002162155.2 Triticum dicoccoides | reverse complement strand
AAAAAAAGGAAGACGCAGACACAAGTCTAGGGCGCTGATCTCTACTTCATGAAGAGTTGACTGCAGAGTCCTAACTGCTTCTTCATCGCCTCCACGACCTTCATTCCTCGCTCGTCTCCTTTGCCATCTTCTTCATTTTGTCCATGATGCGGGATTTCTCGATGCTAGCCTTCATCATCTCTTCCATGGCCACATTATGTACCTTGACAGCAGTCGGGTGCTCGATGCGGAGCTTCGCCAACTCCTCCTTTTGTTCCATGATGAGGGCATGCAACATCTTCACCGAGGAAGTACTCTTCTCATGCAACTTCTTCCAGCTGACATTCTCCTCCTTCAGCAGGTCGAGCTCGTGGTGATGCTTCACCTTGTCCTCCTGAAGTTGCAGGATTTTGCCAGTCGCCTTCTTACCGAAGGTAATCGTCTCCTTTAGTAGCATCACAAAGCCGGCGGTCAACTCCCCCTGCTCAATGAGCTTAGTGGGCATGTCGTCGAGGCTCTCCTTCAGCAGCTCCACCAAGCCGTCGATGAACTCCTTCTGCTTATTGAGCTGATCAGGCATGTCGTCGAGGGATAATGACTCCAGCACCGCCAGCTCGACATGTTCCCCTCCGCGGCTAGGGCGCTCCTAGGAGCCCTCGCCTGCCATGAGAGATCTTTTGAGGTCTCTGTGAGGCAGCGAGCCCTCTCTTTTTTTCGCGGCCTTGGTCGCCGCTACCTTGCTACGAGTAGTTCTCGACCTAGAGCTCTGCACACCGGCCATGGGAGCGATGGACGGACAAGAAAGAGATTATGAGGTGGAAGGTAGAGTGATTTTCGGCTAGGTAGTTCCCCTTTTTATAACCTAGTAGTAGCACTAGTACTAAAACCTGCATAGTGGGAACACGTTCAGGTTTGATACGTACTAGGTGTGAGCAGGTTTGCACTTAACTATAGATGGTAGTACTACTTTGGAATGTGATGGGAACAAGCTGAAGATTAATTGATTGTTTTGGTTTCGAGGCCCAAAACAGCTCCCGATGAGTTTCCTGGAACACAAATTTCAAGTACTACTGCTCAAATGCGGTCGCACAAGTCAGTGATGTAACTGGTCGTACATGTTAGACCAAGCCGATGCGTGTCGCGGGTCCGACCGACCGTAAGTATTATGCGATGGAGACTTCTGGTTGTGGCTTTGGGTGATTGTCACGACCAAGCATTCAAAACTAGTGATAAATCAATTACCATCTTTTTCCAAATGACCAAGTATTTTCATAGGAATACAAGACATATAGATGGAGTGATTGTCACGGTTGCAAACCGCCATGGCGCCGCAAGTTCACTACAGCAGCAACCGAGTAGGTCACTGCATTACTGGCGGGGAAGGAGGGAAGCTCACCTCGCCTATGATACATGCCCAGCGGTGCCGCCGTAGCTGGTCCCGCGATTTGGCTTCTCCTACCGCCCATTTGAAGAGTTGCACCGGCTGCTCATGCCATTCCGCGGGCATGCACATTCTTTCCTCCGCAGTCGACTCCATGAATATGATCTCTACCATTAGCCCCAGCTCAAAATCAATGCGACGCTGCCAGCTGCTGACGTACCTTAGCATCTCTCCCCTCAGATCGACTTGCGCCTCCGCCTTGTGCTTCGCCAGGCATAGCTCCTTCGAACTTGTCTCCAATTGATGCGACGCTTCCTCGATCTGATTTGTCATTGCTGCCTAGCACCTGAAACGCAGCCCTGGCATGTCCTCTGGCGCCACCGATTTGTGATTCCAGATAAATGGATCCCCTCTGAAACACAGGTGGGTTTCGCTCAAAGGCGGCAGTGTTGCGGGCCACAATGAGAGGGCAGCCCGCGGGATCCTGGGATCTAAGGGATTATCCATGGAGGGATCCTCCATGGCGGGATCCAGTGGGTGAGGCGGGGAGGCGAGGGTAGGCACTAGGAGAGCCCTACAAGGCTAAGATAAAGATAGTACTAGTCCACTCCGTTCATATTTAAATACAAAGACCACCAACAGTAACCCAGGCAAATATTGACCATGCTGCCTGCGTCCTGGTTTATTGGCCCCCTTTTTATTTTGTGCCAATTTTTTAACCAAAAATTTAACTAAGAAAATGTTAATGCATGTCACCAAAAAATATGTCATTGGAATAACATTTGAACATAGTTTTTGATGACATTACTTTTTATGACATGCATAAATATTGTGCTACTTAAAGTTATGGTCAAAAAATTGGCACAAAATATGAAGGAGACCAATGGAAGTAGCAACCCATGATTTAACTACTCGCATGCATGCAATGGAGTAGTAATGTCATTCTCAACTAGTACTTCCTCCCTCACATCCACTCAATTTGCGTGCACTGTATTAATTGACCATCAATGAAGTGAACGACTTTACACGCGTCAAATTATCACATGGGGTGGATCTTCGTACAAAAATGTGTCCCACCGTGTACCCATGTGTGCGTGCGAGGGAATGAGTGCGTGCGTGCACATCTTCGGTTCGTGCACATACCGCCAGTGTGCGTAAGAGAGGATGAGTACGTTCTTCTGGAACCAGCAACACGTCACTCTAATTGGTCCACATAAGGAGGTCATGACAACGCCTCCACATGTGCCACGTGGCTTCATGGATGCCCCCACATCATTTTAATCATAATATATTAACTGAAAAAGGGAGAGACACTATGTAGCATGCCATTGGAATTCTAATTTACGTGTTCTGCACATACTGGAAGTACTAGTAAGGTACACGTGCATTGCACACATGAGATTTGGCAACCAAATTATGAATAAATACCACACTATAACATGTAAGCTTTGAGTCATATATGCATGATATAGACATTTGTTTAATTCTTATAGTTCATATCATTCAAAATCAATTACTTTTTATAAAAAACTAATCTATTTTATGATCCATGGAATTGTGTGTTGTAAAGCATAAAGTAAAAACAAATAATGGCAATTCAACTAGAAAAAAAGTTTGGGCAATTATGATATGAAAGATTCTAGAACAAAGGAGAAGTACTTGTGTTTTGAGGTTTGTGCATTATGCTTAAGTTCAACCATGGAGTCTTCTAGATTGTACATGTGGCAGAATCAGGTGGAATGTAGATGATATCCAACGTCCAGTAGTGCTCGAATTTGCCATCTCTGCACAGTCGGGTTGGCTTCGACCAATGACCATCTTTCAAAGTTATTCATACACTATATAGGGGTATAGATATAGAGGTGTAGATATAGATATAGACTAGTGTCACATCATCTAAAGCCTTTCTACATGCTTATGTTTTGTACGAATGTGCTCCACCATGCACCCCGCGTGTTTGTATGTGGGAATGAGTGCGTGTGTGCACCTCTTCTCTTTCGCACACGTAGTCCGTGTGTGTGAGATATACTAAGATATGGTGAGGGAATATGTGTCAATGCAATTTGTGTGAAGGAGAGGCCTATATACATACATGTATGTGCATGGGCCGGGGTGATATACGAGAAGGGAGGGGAGGGGTCGACCACGCGAGATATCGATAGAGACAGATAGAGGGAAGAGCTCTACGAGCGTACAAGCACTAGGATATGGGGGCTGGAAGATGGTGCGAGGGGCCAAGCGGAGGGAGACTACAAAGGAGTGCACAAGTGCGAGATCGATATTTAAAGAGAGGGCTCGAGAACATGCGTGGTTGCGCGTAGTGGAGGACCCATGAAAATTAAATGAGCTAGGGGCCAAGCATTGCCAATCCTTTACAGGGAGGGCCAATTCATCAACTTAAACATTTTTACCAGTAATTGATCAACTGATCACATTTATATTAGCCTCAATATATAGTGATGTTAGGGGGGCGGGGCCATTGCCGCCCCCTGTCTTCGCCACTGTGCGCGCATTTGAGCGATGAAATGGAAGGCATGGTTGATGAGAGGGAGACGATGGATAGATAATGTGGGTGTATTAGTTATGTAATCCTATATAGAGAGGTAGATTGATCGATGTGTACGTGAGAAAGAGGGTGAGACCTGACTAGATATATATATATATGTATATATATTGATCAGTTTGTGTGGAAAACTGGGAAAGACATAGCTATATATACACACACATAGAGGAACATCGATTGTTGCGCATGCATGTGAGAGATAAAGAATGCCCGAAGTGTGAAGAGGGGGAGCTAGGTGTGTGTGTGTGTCTGTGTATGTGTGTCTATATGTGTGTGTGTGTGTGTGTATGCATGGGAGACCGACCTGAAGAAAAAGATTGCATGTGTGCGATGATAATGTCGAGTGGTAGTGTGTGTGTGCATGCATGCACGCGAGAAAGTTAGTGGTACAATTATAAAGAGAAGACGACTATGTGGGTGTAAAAGACTAGGTGAGGTTAATCAATGTAATTGAATTCAAATATTTGAATAAGAGATCATGATGTTTGAAACCAATGCATGCATGAATATAACTGAGATATGCGTGGTGTGGTTTGGAAACGAGCATGCTATACTGTATACACATTGAATAAGGCCAGGATGATTTGAATTTGAGATACCGATGACAGGCATCGTTTGGCCACATTGCATCCAGGCATGGACACACTATTCAAATTGGATATGATGGGTGGCTTTCACATCACATATCTATACCCCCTATATAGTGTGCGGATAACTTTGAAAGATAGTCGTTGGATGAACCCAATCTGACGATGCAGAGATGGCAAACCCGAGCACTACTGGCCGTTAGATATCATCTACATTCCACCAGATTTTGCCACATGTACAATCTAGAAGACTCCATGGTTGAACTTAAGCATAATGCACAAACCTCAAAACACAAGCACTTCTCCTATGTTCTAGAATCTTCGTATCATAATTGCCCAATTTTTTTCTAGTTGAATTGCCATTTGTTTTTACTTTATGCTTTACAACGCACAATTCCATGAATCTTAAAATAGTTTAGCTTTTTATAAAAAATAATTGATTTTGAATGAGATGAACTATAAGAATTAAACGAACATCTACATCATGCATATATGACTCAAAGCTTACATATGCTATGATGTGGTATTTATTCATAATTTGGTTGCCAAATCTCATGCGTGCACACGTGTACTTTACTAGTCTAAATGGTGTGTGTGTGTGTGTGTTGTGCATGTTAAACACATTGTACATAGTATCATACATGGTTTAGATTCCGAACATCTAGCTAGATCATACATGTACTATGATTTGAATTCAACATAGAATGGATACATGTATTTGAATTCGAGATACTATGTACATGTAGTTCATATTTATATGGAAATTTACTACTCTCATATTCATGTCATGTGTTGTGAAGATAATATTTAGATGGTTGTATAACTAACTCGAGTACAATCCCATTCAAACAGGGAAATTATACTCAAATTTAGTCCATATGCTAGACAGTAGGAAATGTTTTTTTATTATTGAGGGAAGTGCAAATTGATTTGGTATTGTACACGTTAAGCATGCTGTCCCAGTTTTTTTAGTTTTTTGTTGTTGTTTTTGAATGGCATTTCTAGTAATAATATAGTAAAACGGGACATGACTCTCTCTAGTGGGGTGCAAATTGTCTTTTTTGTTTTTGTTTTTTTGTACACGTTAAGCTTGTTCTCCCCAAATTTCAAGTCGTGCCTTGTTATGCTGAAATTTCAAGCTAGCATCTCTGTCTATCGTGCTGCGAAACTCCCGCCTCTTCAATCCGTTCCTTGTTATCCCGAAATTTTGAGATATCTCATTGTCTCGTTCTGCTCCGAAAACTCCCTCCATCTCAACACGCGCCTTGCTATCCCAAAATTACAACGCGCGCAAAAACTCCCACCTCCTACAAAATCCCTACACGTGAAATTCCCGTGATACCCTTGAACCGAAAGAACCGCCTACTTCAAATCGGTGGGGGTACTTTCGTAACTTACCCCACATTTCGAACAAGCGCATCTCTAAGCCATGGTTCCCCCCTCCAATCCCCCCCATTCGTACAACGAGGCTGCGAAAACCCGTGAAGCCCCACACCCTCCTCCGTCCACCACCCAGCTGGAGCCTATTCCCTGATGACTTGGTCCATAGCAACAACTCGACGTCCCTCATCCACCGCACCCGATGAGGATCTGTCGTCAATCTCATCGTCCCGCCGGTTCAGCCACCCCATCCTCCACCTCCAAGGAGATGCCCCGACGTTCGCCTCGTCTATCACGCCACCTCCA
Organism: Triticum dicoccoides; assembly: GCF_002162155.2. Classification (NCBI taxonomy): domain Eukaryota; kingdom Viridiplantae; phylum Streptophyta; class Magnoliopsida; order Poales; family Poaceae; genus Triticum; species Triticum dicoccoides. The sequence goes on along the minus strand of NC_041391.1, from coordinate 301,824,154 downwards.
TTTGCACACCACCATCTTCACCTGCACCACCGGAAGAGCAGCACCATCACCGATTCCTCGGATGAAGCTGAGGCCTAATTGGCACCACCAAAGAGGTTCTACACTAATCGCTGCATTTTCTTCTTGATTCCATCTCACAGTGCTCCCGACACTCGGTCCCGAGCCGCCATGGCGCGGCTCCATATACGGCGGCGGCTGCGGCCACTTCCTCCACGACGTCTCTCCCTCGGCGGCAATGTCGACATGAGTAGGAGCTGCTGCTGCTTTGGCTCTCGCTCGCGTTGCTACTCTGCTCTTGCTCTCAGTCTCCTTCCTGGTCTGCTCTTGCTCTTGCTCATGTTGTTGCTCTTGCTCTAGCTCTTTCTTGTGCTGTTTCTCAACTCTTGCTCGCGCTGCTGCTTCATGAGCAGCTGAAAGTGCAACTATCCTTGGGTGGTTTTGATAATTCCTAACAACATATAGCTCATTGAGATAATGCTATTTCAAGATAAATATTTTAGGAAAGCTCAATGTTTGGCATTGCATGGATGAGAAACATGGACCCCTCAAAATGCTAAGGACACAAGGAATGGCTCAAGCTCAAAGCACAAGACTCTACATTTTTCATTTTAGTGATCCAAGATCACATTGAGTCCATAGGAAAAGCCAATACTATCAAGAGGGGGTGAGGTGTTGCTTAATGAGTTTCTTGCTCAAAGTGCTTAGTGATATGCTCCAAAAACCCTCAACTACTTTCTCACATCCACATATGTCCCAAACCAAAAGTCAAACTCGGCACCACCGAAACTTTCTATCCGGTGCCACCGAGTTCAGTTGGCATAGCCACTGCTAGAAACCCTAGTCTTTTCGATCTCACCGATAGGGATCTCGGTCTCACCGAGATGGGATTATAATCTTTCTGCTTCCCTTCGTAACATTTCGGTCAAACCGAGATGAGCGATCGGTCCCACCGAGATTGCAATGCAAACTCTTTGTTTCCCTTTCGTAACGTTTTGGTCCAACCGAGATGAGCGAATGGGTCCCACCGAGTTTGCTTGACCAACTCTGTATTTGTCTATTACCAAAATCAGTCTCACTGAGTTTGTGAAATCGGTCTCACCGAGATTACGTTATGCCCTAACCCTAACGATATCGGTCCCACCAAGTTGACATGTCGGTCCCACCGAAATGCCTAATGGTCACATTATGAACTCAATCGGTCTGACCGAGTTTCATGATTCGGTCCCACCGAGTTTGGTAAATCGTGTGTAACGGTTAGATTTTGTGTGGAGTCTATATATACCCCTCCACCCACTCTTCATTCGTGGAGAGAGCCATCAGAACATGCCTACACTTCCAACATACATTTTTTGAGAGAGAACCACCTACACTTGTGTTGAGGTCAAGATATTCCATTCCTACCACATAAATCTTGATCTCTAGCCTTCCCCAAGTTGCTTTCCACTCAAATCTTCTTTCCACCAAATCCAAATCATGTGAGAGAGAGTTGAGTGTTGGGGAGACTATTATTTGAAGCACAAGAGCAAGGAGTTCATCATCTACACACCATCTATTACCTTTTAGAGAGTGGTGTCTCCTAGATTGGCTAGGTGTCACTTGGGAGCCTCCGTCAAGATTGTGGAGTTGAACCAAGGAGTTTGTAAGGGCAAGGAGATCGCCTACTTTGTGAAGATCTACCCGAGTGAGGCAAGTCCTTCGTGGGCGACGACCATGGTGGGATAGACAAGGTTGCTTATTCGTGGACCCTTCATGGGTGGAGCCCTCCGTGGACTCGTGCAACCGTTACCCTTCGTGGGTTGAAGTCTCCATCAACGTGGATGTACGATAGCACCACCTATCGGAACCACGGATAAAAAATCTCCGTGTCAACATTGCGTTTGCTTCCTCAAACTCCTCCCTTTACCTTCATATGCAATTGTTTTACATTCCGCTGCTATACTCTTAGAATTGCATGTGTAGGTTGATTGCTTGACTTGTGCTAAGTTGCTAAAATCTGCCAAGAACTAAAATTGGGAAATGTCTAGATTTTTATTTGGTCAAGTAGTCTAATCACCCCCCTCTAGACATACTTTTGATCCTACAAGTGGTATCAGAGCTTTGGTCTCCTTTTGCTTTGATTTCCATAGCTTTTGGTGGTCATAGCCTTGGTTTCACAACCTAGGAGAGTATGGCATCTAGCGAGGGAAATTACCACCATAGAGGTCCTTACTTTGATGGTGCAAATTTTCCTAGTTGGAAGCATAAGATGAAAATGCATATTCTTGGGCATAACCCCGCCGTTTGAGCTATTGTGTGTATTGGCTTGCAACGTGAATTCTTTGATGGGAGAGAACCAAATCGTGAAGCTACCGCGGAAGAGTTGAAGATGCTGCAACACAATGCTCAAGCTTGTGATATTCTCTTCAACAGATTGTGCCCCGAAGAATTCAACAAAATCAGCCGTCTTGAGAATGCAAAGGAAATTTGGGATACTTTGATTGATATGCACGAAGGTACCGACTCCGTCAAGGAATCCAAATAGGATGTGCTTCAAAGTCAACTTGACAAGTTCAAAATGAAGGATGGTGAAGGCGTCGCTGAAATGTACTCTAGGCTTCCTCTCATCACAAATGAGATTGCCGGCTTAGGAAGTGAAGAGATGACCGATAAATTCATCATCAAGAAGATCCTAAGAGCCTTGGATTGAAAATATGATACCGTGTGCACATTGATCCAAATGATTCCCAATTACAAAGATCTCAAGCCAATGGAAGTCATTGGAAGAATTGTTGCTCATGAGATGTCACTCAAGGATAAGGAAGAGCTCCACAAAAAGTCAAGTGGTGCTTACAAAGCCTCATGTCAAGCTCCCACATCATCAAGTGAGAAACAAACCTTCAATGAAGAATTGAGCCTAATGGTGAAGAACTTCAACAAGTTCTACAAGAGTAGAAGCAAGGAAATAAGTTACAAGTCAAGGTCCTACAATGACAAAAGATCTTCTAGTCGTGAGCGTAATTGCTACAATTGTGGAAGACCCGGACACTATTTAAATGAGTGTATGGTTCCCTACAAAAGAAGTGAAGATTCTCCAAAAAGAAGGAGTAGAAGAGAAGAATCACCATCAAGAGAAAGAAGGAGTAGAGATGATCGTTATGAACGAAAACCCTCTCGGAGAAGCAAGGATTCGGAAAGAAAGGATAAGTCATCAAGGAGCTACACAAAAAGAAGACATCAAGCTCATGTTGGTGAATGGGCATCCGGCTCCGACTCTGACAATCACTCCGAGAGAAGCTATCACTCCGACTCCGAATATACTCAAGATGAAGGTGTTGCCGGTCTAGCACTTGTGTCAACCAACTCCTACGGCATATCTGACTTACCAAATGAAGGAATTGGAAGATGCTTCATGGCTAAAGGCCCAAAGGTATCACACCCCGAGTATGTTGATTTCAATAGTGATGAAGATGACTTGTTAGGTGATGATGATTTACTTGTTGACAACTCTAGTGATGAATACTATGATGAAACGTCAATTAATCATGCTAATCAAGATAAAACGAATGACAATGATAAGGAGAAGATTGAGAACCTAACTAAAGAACTAAACACTCCTAAGTTAGCTCATGAAACTATCTTGGAAGATCATCGAGAACTTTTAAAGACTCATGAGAAGTTATGCTTTGAAAAGCTCAACCTTGAGCAAGAGCATGAGTTTTTAAAGGCAACAAATGACGATCTTCGCAAGAAAAGTTCTTCTTATGTTGCCAAGTGTTTACTCTTATCTACTTACATGCCACAAATTAAATCTAACAAAAAGAACAAGAAAGATTCTTCATCTAGTAGTAACAACAATCATGCTAAATCCAGTGTTGGTGCTTCTAGTAGTTCTCTTGATTCCACTAATGATTCTCTTAGCCAAGTTACACTTGAGCAAGAAAATAGCTTATTGAAGGGAATTATAGAGAAAGGTGTTTACAAGAGCCTTGCCAGAAGTAAGCAATTTGAGGAGATTGTACGCAAGCAAGGAAGGAACCGGAAGAATCAAGGTGTTGGTTTTGAACGAAAGTTCAATGCCAATGGAGTTGAGTGGGAAGAAGATCAATACCCCAAGATGATGTTTGTTCCTCAACAAGAGAAGTACGGTCCTACTTCTTTCAAAGGAACACAAGCTCAAGATGATCTTCCACCACAAGACCACAAGCAAAAAGGCAAGGACAAGTGTCGGTGTCAAAACCGGCGGATCTCGGGTAGGGGGTCCCGAACTGTGCGTCTAGGCGGATGGTAACAGGAGACAAGGTACACGATGTTTTACCCAGGTTCGGGCCCTCTTGATGGAGGTAAAACCCTACGTCCTGCTTGATTAATATTGATGATGTGTGTTACAAGAGTGGATCTACCATGAGATCAAGGAGGCTAAACCCTAGAAGCTAGCCTATGGTATGATTGTTGTTCGTCCTACGGACTAAAGCCATCCGGTTTATATAGACACCGGAGAGGGCTAGGGTTACACAGAGTCGGTTATAATGGTAGGAAATCTACATATCCGTATCACCAAGCTTGCCTTCCACGCCAAGGAAAGTCCCATCCGGACACGGGACGAAGTCTTCAATCTTGTATCTTCATAGTCTTGGAGTCCGGCCGATGATGATAGTTCGGCTATCCAGACACCCCCTAGTCCGGAACTCCCTCAGTAGCCCCTGAACCAGGCTTCAATGACGACGAGTTCGGCGTGCATGTTGTCTTTGGCATTGCAAGGAGGGTTCTTCCTCCGAATAATTTATAGAAGATTGTGAACACCAGGATAGTGTCCGGCTCTGCAAAAATAAATTCCACGTACCACCGTAGAGAGAATAATATTACACAAGTTCAATCTGCTGACGTATTTTGTGGCGTGACGTCACACCATTACCAAGCCTTTACTCAAATTGTTTTTATTGTTCCACCTCCGTGCGTTTAGCGAGGCGGTTTCCTTGGCACGTCTTATCGAAGCAGAGATCGTGTTCCCCTTATTCCGGGATTCCCATCAATACGGACGTGGGTAACCCAACCGCGCCATTGATTGTGACGCTTGGGAGACAAGCGAGTTTTACCAGGCCGGTGGGGACACATGTTCTTGTCCGCCCATATAAGGGGAGAAGGATCCAACCCTTTTACCCGCGCCTTCTTCCTCCTTGGCTTATCCATCTCCGCGAACTCGAGCTCCAGCGCCCAAGTCCGCACTTCTCACCTCAACCTTATCCAACTATGTCCGGAGCGGGAGGCAAGTGGATGGCCTCCTCCGTCACGGAGGGGCAGATCCAGAAGCCGCGCGACGCCGGATATTTGTCCAGTGACATCGCGCACCGGCTCCCTGACGAGGGAGAGCTCATCCCCACCCCCAGGCCCCATGAGAGGGTAGTATTTCTTCCCCATTTCCTCCGCGGACTGGGCTTCCCACTTCATCCTTTTGTCCGGGGGCTCATGTTCTACTACAGCCTAGATTTCCATGATCTGGCCCCGAATTTCATCCTCAACATCTCGGCGTTTATCATCGTGTGCGAGGCCTTCCTCTGCATCCAGCCCCACTTCGGCTTGTGGCTCAAGACCTTCAGTGTCAAGCCGAAGGTTGTGAAGGGCAGCCAACCGGAGTGCGGAGGCGCCATGGTGGGCAGGATGTCCCACGTCACGTGGCTGGAGGGCACTTTCGTGGAAACCATCAAGGGGTGGCAATCGGGGTGGTTCTACATCACCGAGCCGCGTGACCCTGATTGGGCAGCGGCCCCCGAATTCAGATCCGGCATCCCTACACGGCTCACCTCCTGGAAAGAGAGTGGCCAGATCTGGGGGGATTCGGAGGAGCTGACCGGACTCCAAGCCTGTATCCAGAAGCTGGTGGACAAGAAGCTCAAGCTTGTCAACGTAGTCCAGGTCATGCTCATCCGCCGGATTCTCCCGTGCCAACGACGGGGCTTCAACATGTGGGAGTTCGATCCGGCGCAGCACCAGACCCTGAGCGGGCTCTTTGACACTACGTACGAAGATGTCTGGAAGGTGCTGTTCAAGGGCGCCGAGGCTCCCGCATCCGCTACCGAAGATCGCGGATTCCGCTCGCAGCGTCCAGCTGACGAGGTAAGTGATTTCACCACTTGTTTTCCATAGTTTGACTCTATGCGGGATCTAAACTCCCTTTACCTTTGACAGGAATGGCTGGCGAAGGCCGAACGGACTATCTGTCCGGCCCCATTGCCAGAGGACCCAGCGGACGCCCGCCTAACGGGGCTGCTGGCTCCGGCACCCCACGTGGTGCCGGAGAAGAAGGCCAAGAAGAAGGCCACGGGGACTCGAAAGAGTTCCCATTTTCAGGTGCTATCGGATGATGAATCCGAGGCCGACTCCTCCCACCAAGGCGAGGAGGAGAAGAAGAAAGCCTCTCCCCCAGAGGGGGGAGGGAAGAAAAGGAAGGCCTCCCCAACAAGGGAGGCCGAAGGGTCCAAGAAGGGAAAAACTCTTCCCTCGAACTGCTCTGCCAACACCAGTGACGACGACGAGGACTGGCCTCCAAGGGCCAAGCCCCTGGCGAGATCGTAAGTATCCGGACTCCTGAATAACTTCAAGGTTTTTATTTTTCGCCACATAATGTCTTTCTAATGCCGCATACAACCCTACAGTCCGCCTAAGGATGATCTTCCCGCTTCGTCGAGCGGGTCCTTAGGTGCGTCGGATATGGATTCTCTTCCGACGGCCTCCACCCCCCGTGATGCGGATGATGCCGAGGTGGGATCCCAGGAAGGGACCCACCCGGAGGAGAGGGCCCCAGAGGTGTCGCAGGACAACCTCCCGGACTTTGCACCGGACTCGGCCCCGGAACCCACAGTGGCTCCGTAGTCCGGCGGGCGACCCCTTCGCAAGAAGGGCAAGACCGTGACGCCGGCTGCCTCCGTCCAACCGGAGGTGCCGGATAACTTGCTGGAGGCGCTCAACGGCGCCTCCATCGAAGAGGAACACCGCACTATTATGAGTGCGGTGATTCAGAAGGTGCAGCTCGCCAAGAGCGGGCTGACCGAAGCCTGCAGCAGCCTTCTAACAGGCTTTGAGGCAAGAATTTCAATATGTATAAAATGGTACCGCATAGACAGTAGCCCCTGATGCTCGGTTCAGTGTTCGGAAAGAAAAGCCGGACTGAGGATCTAAAAAGATATACGCAGGAGTTATAAAAAATATGTCAATATGGGATTGCAGGCTGCACTGCTGACCTCTGCCGCACTGACTGCGGAGGTCAATACTTTGAAGGAAAACCTCGAGCGGTCCGAGAACGAGCTCGGCCGTGCCAAAAGGCAGCTCGAGGACAAGGAAGGTGAGTAACACCTTATTAAAATTGTACCTTACAGAAAAGGATTTTGGTTGCAAAAAGAATGACAAGGATAACATGGGTATTGCAGGGGCCACTAACGAGGTGGCGACCTTGAAAGAGGCGGTGGCCGCGGCCGAACGAAATGCGGCCGCAGAGCGCACCGAGCGAGAGAAACAGGAGGTGCGGGTGGCGGAGGTACAGCAAGAGCTCCAGGATCTCGTGAAAAAACATGAGACCCTGGAGCGTGACTCGAAGACTCAAGAGTCTGAGCTTGCAACGGCTCTTGAGAGTGCCAAAGCCGCTAAGGCCGAAGCCTACAAGGCCCTCCAGGAGATTGAGGCGGTGAAGAAAATAGCAGCGGGTAAGGCATTTTTCATGCAAAGTAAGCATGTGAGTGTTAATTACCCGTTGCTTACCCGAATTCAGAGCTCTCCAGGAGCGTTCGCAGATCTTCCTCGCAGCGTGTCCGATGCTGCCGCATTCTACCGGGCCGAGGAGGGGGGCTCGACGGAGAAGGTCTTCTGGTCTCAGTATGCTGAGGCCGGACATCCGGTGCCCCTTAGCGACCAGCTGAAGCAGCTGGTCGAGCTCCACAAGGCGGCCAAACAGGCCATGAAGGGCCTCATAGTTCGGCTGTGGCCTAAGGAGGCCATGCCTGGGAGCTACTTCGGCCTGGTGCGGCGGCTGCTGGATGCGTGCCCGTGGGTTGAAGTCATCAAGCACTCCGCCTGTATTGAGGGTGCCCGTCGGTCCCTTGACCGCGCGAAGGTGCATTGGGGCAAGATGGATGCCCAGAAGCTTGTGACGGACCTGCCACCAGAGGGCAAGGAGCATCGCACGCCCGAGATGTATTATAAGAGTGTGCTCAAGGGCGCCCGCACTATTGCGGGGGAGTGATCCAAAGATGTAATTTTTGAGTAGACTCGCATTTTGTTATCCTGTGCGCTGAAAACTTAGTTCATATGCGCTAAGCAACGCTTGTTAATTTAAAATATTACCTTTTGTGCGGCTGTTTATCAAATCTGAGAGATGGCAAGTCGTCGGCTTCAGCCCCCATGCCACAAGTGCTGGGGTGTTCGGGATAAACTTGAGCACTCTTGTTCCCATTTTTGGGTCCATCTAGGGAGGTGCTCAACACAGCGAACAAGGCAACCGGACTTATAATGCTTGAACACTCTCACTTAGCCATAGAATTCTATAATTTTAAATTTCGGCGAAGCCCCTAGTCTTCGGAAGGCCGAATTTGGGGCGCTATCCACGCCTGGGCCGGACAAGATTCGGCTCCTCGCTCTAAGCGGCATAAGTCTTTAAGGACTCGCAAAAACCTCTCGAACAGCGACCGGCTCTCGCCTCATCATGACGGTCAGTTTTAGCTTTCTCCACTGAGGCGTTAACCCAGCTCAACTGGGGTGCAATCGCAGTGGTTCTCCCAGTGCTACCTTAGCCGATATAACGGAACGTAAGGTACCAAAACATGGGAGCCGGGCAAACCCAACTATTGACCCAAGACATGATTCAGAGCCGATGCATATAATGCTATAAGTTCGGGGTGCCTCACTTGTGAAAGTGTTCGGACTTATCACACCATGATGCGGGAAACATAACCCCCGGTGTGTTTTAACCGTACCAAGGTGTACGGATGCGACATGTCATAATTTAACATATGTATGAAAAAGAAATGCAATTATAAGCAAAAAGGTGCTGCATTGTTTTATTCAATAAGTGCTGCTATGAATGTAGAATGATACAAATAGTGCGATAAGCAAGGGATGGGACTGTTAAACATGTCCCCCTCCAGGGGTAGGCTGCGGATTGGTGTATAAAAATGCTCGTAATGGAGACCACCTGTATATTTGTTGTAGCCTTTATCCTTCCCTGGCTGTTGCATCGTGAGTTCGGCAAGTCTGCTGCCGGACAGGGCCTCTGACGAACGGAGTCCTGTGGGTAAAAAAGAGAAAAGGTAAAAAGAAAAAAAAGAACGACACACTTGAGAGCCCCTGGTGTGGTTGAGCCGCAGTCTGGGCTTATTGTGGTTGTGCCCCTCCTCCCATGCCCATGGTATCTTCAGAGCGTAATGGTGAACGCGAGGGACCTGTTTTGACTTTTTGCAGGGGCTGGGGTTGGGGCCGCACTACTACGCGTGCTCGGAACGTGCCAGGTGGTCTTGTTGTAGGTTACTCCGGGCGCGCTTAGCTATGTCCGGCCGCTTAACGGCCGGACTCGAGAATTGCCTTAATAGGCTGCATTGTACTTCTGCCGCGAGAGCCGCTATATGTTCCTCCGTTCGGAGAGAACGTTTAGTGTTTCCGTTGACCGTGATGACTCCTCGAGGGACTGGCATCTTGAGCTTGAGGTATGCGTAGTGCGGCACCGCGTTGAACTTTGCAAATGCGGTACGTCTGAGCAAGGCATGATAGCCGCTGCGGAGCGGGACTGTCGAAGATTAACTCCTCACTTCGGCAGTTATCCGGGGATCCGAAGACCACTTCCAATGTAACTGAGCCTGTACAATTGGCTTCCACACCTGGTATGACGCCTTTAAAGGTCGTCTTGGTAGGTTTAATCCTTGAGGGGTCTATGCCCATTTTGCACACTGTATCCTGATATAGCAGGTTCAGGCTGCTGCCGCCGTCCATCAGGACTCTGGTGAGGTGAAATCCATCGACGATTGGGTCTAAGATCAATGCGGCGAATCCGCCGTGGCGGATGCTGGTGGGGTGGTCCCTTCGGTCAAAAGTGATCGGGCAAGAGGACCATGGATTGAACTTCGGGGCGACTGGCTCCATCGTGTATACATCCCTGAGTGCACGCTTCCGCTCCCTTTTGGGTATGTGCGTTGCGTATATCATGTTCACCGTCCGCACCTGTGGGGGGAAACCCTTCTGTTCTCTATTGTTCGGCGGTCGGGTCTCTTCCTCGTCATCGCTATGCAGCCCCTTGTCATTGTTTTCGGCAATTAACTTGCCTGCCTGCTTGAATAGCCAACAGTCCCTATTGGTGTGGTTAGCTAGCTTTTCGGGGGTGCCGTGTATCTGGCACAAGCGGTCGAGTATTCGGTCCAAATTGGACGGACCCGGAGCAGTTCTTTTGAATGGCTTTTTCCGCTGACCGGGTTTAGAGCCTCTGAATCCAGCATTGACTGCCGTATCCTCAGTATTGTCGCCATTGATGCGGCGCTTGTTTTTGTTACGACGCGACCTGCCATTTCGATCCTTGAAATCCGGACTGCCAGAATGTTTGCTGAGGTTGTTGCTGCGTGCTAGCCAGCTATCCTCACCCGCGCAGAAGCTGGTCATGAGTGATGTGAAGGCTGCCATGGATTTCGGCTTTTCCTGTCCCAGGTGCTGGGCAAGCCACTCATTGCGGATGTTATGTTTGAAGGCCGCGAGGGCCTCCACATCCGGACAGTCGACGATTTGGTTTTTCTTGGTTAAGAACCGTGTCCAGAATTGTCTGGCCGATTCGTCTGGCTGCTGAATTATGTGGCTTAGGTCATCAGCGTCTGGTGGTCGCACATACGTGCCTTGGAAGTTATTGAGGAATGCGGCTTCCAGGTCTTTCCAACTCCCAATTGACTCTATTGGCAAGCTGTTAAGCCAATGCCGGGCTGGTCCTTTAAGCTTGAGGGGGAGATATTTGATGGCGTGAAGATCGTCACCACGGGCCATGTGGATGTGAAGAAGATAGTCTTCGATCCAAACCGCGGGGTCTGTTGTGCCATCGTAAGATTCGATATTCACTGGTTTAAACCCTTCGGGGATTTGATGATCCATTACTTCATCTGTGAAGCATAGTGGGTGTGCGGCGCCTCTGTACTGGGCGATATCACGACGGAGCTCAAAAGAGCTTTGTCTGTTTTGTTCGGCCCGGCCGGACCTACTGTGTCCGGCGCGACGGCTGTCGTCACGTGCCGTGGGGCACCCACGCGATCCATAGATCGATCTTGATTGTCTTGCCTTATCCTCCAATATATCTCGCAAGTCCGGAGCGTTCCCTTGTGGCCTTGTGCTTTTCGAGCGATGCCGGGGTACGGGTCTAGTGAAGGGCCTAGAGGCTTCTCTGTCGCGACCACGGGGTGGTCGGTCAGCCGTATTGTCTCCTGGTGATGCGGGTTCATACGCTTCCTCCTCTAATCGGGGGAGCACCTTGCGTTTAGGGTAGCTTTTGGAGGGGCGTTCGAGCTCATGCTCTTCGGCCGCGAGGACTTCAGTCCATCTGTCGGCTAGCAGATCTTGATAGCTCTAAGCTGTTGCTGCTTTTTCTTGAGGCTGTTTGCCATGGCCATAAGCCTGCGTTTAAAATGCTCTTGTTCGACGGGATCCTCAGGCACGACGAATTCATCGTCGAGGCTTGCTTCGTCTCCAGAGGGAGGCATATAATCCTCTACCTCTTCTTCTGCCGCTCTCTCATAGGGATGGCGTCTCCATCCTCCTACGCTGGGTCTTGCTGGAGTGGGTTATCTTCGACACTGTCCGGTGTATTATTATCTCCGGTGCCGGAATCTTCATTCTTGCTGTGGCGGGATTTAGAGCGGCGCCGCTGACGCCGGCGCTTGGGCTGTTTCTTGGAGGGGTCATCCTCCTCTGTTCCTTCGCCACTCCCATCCTTTGGGATATCCACCATGTATATGTCATATGATGAGGTGGCTTTCCAGTGCCCGGTCGGCGCTGGTTCTTGGTCGTCTCCGGCATCGTCGTCCATACCGTCGATGTCTTCGGAGTCGTAGTCTAGCATGTCGGTTAGATCGTCGACATCGGCTACCAAGTGAGTGGTGGGTGGGCTTTGAATTTCTTCATCGTCCGCATCCCAACCGTCCTGACCGCAGTCCGGCCAGGGCTCTCCTGATAACGAGAGATATTTTAGCAAACTCAAGATGTCGCCAAAAGGTGAGTGTTGAAAGATGTCCGCTGTGGTGAACTCCATGATCGGCGCCCAATCGGATTCGATCGGAGGGGGCGCGGGAGGTTCGGAGTCCGGCAAGGAGTCCGGCACCTCGGAGTCACGAGCTTCATGAGGGACAAGGTCATTGTTCGGCTCTATCGCCGTAGAGGTTGCAGCTCCCGAGGCGGTGTCTAGCCATCCGTCCTCGATCTGCGCAGCCGGCTCCGAATTGAAGATCGGAGCGGGTTCGAGTGCGGCCTCCAAGGTACTGTCCGACTGGAGAGCTAAATCATGCTCATCGTGACAGTGCAGCACGCTCGGCTGTGGCTCGAATCCATCGAGGATCAAGTCCCCGCAGATGTCAGCCGTGAAGTTCAGACTTCCAAATCTGACCTGACGGCTAGGGGCGTAGCTTTCGATCTACTCTAGATGGCCAAGCGAATTGGCCCGCAGTGCCAAGCCGCCGAATACAAAGATCTGTCCGGGGAGAAAGGTCTCACCCTGGACTGCGTCGTTGATGATGGTCGAAGAAGCCATCGAGCCTATCGGTGATGACACAGAGGAACTCTCAATGAAAGCACCCATGTCGGTGTCAAAACCGGCGGATCTCGGGTAGGGGGTCCCGAACTGTGCGTCTAGGCGGATGGTAACAGGAGACAAGGGACACGATGTTTTACCCAGGTTCGGGCCCTCTTGATGGAGGTAAAACCCTACGTCCTGCTTGATTGATATTGATATTGTGGATGTTTACAAGAGTGGATCTACCACGAGATCAAGGAGGCTAAACCCTAGAAGCTAGCCTATGGTATGATTGTTGTTCGTCCTACGGACTAAAGCCATCCGGTTTATATAGACACCGGAGAGGGCTAGGGTTACACAGAGTCGGTTACAATGGTAGGAAATCTACATATCCGTATCGCCAAGCTTGCCTTCCACGCCAAGGAAAGTCCCATCCGGACACGGGACGAAGTCTTCAATCTTGTATCTTCATAGTCTTGGAGTCCGGCCAATGATGATAGTTCGGCCATCTGGACACTCCCTAGTCCGGAACTCCCTCAACAAGCTTCAAGAGGAGATTGATGCATTTGCAGAAGCTCCTAAGGCCTTGGTCAAGTGGGTTCCCAATACTACATCAAGTTCTACTTCATCAAGTACGACTACAACTCCAAGGATTCCCATCAAGATGATGTGGATCCCAAAGAAGAAGAACTAGAGAGTTCTTGAGGGTGACTCCACCAATATACTTCACTCATATCATTTTGGCAAGGACAAGTGCAATCAACTTCCACATCTTTCACTTGTTCAAATCCCTCTTGTTGGTAAGACAAGGGACAAGGTAACCTAATGCTTTCATGGACATCATCTTGTGTGTGCATCACTCTATGTCTATGGATATCCTTGTTTGTTCCTTGTGGGACTAACCCGTGGAGGTATTGAAAGTGCAACTCACTCCAGTGGATTGCTCCAAATGATCAATAACATTGAGCATCCACATCTTCAACATCTACATGAAGTCATCATCGAAAAAACCCAAGGTTAGTTCATCCCTCTTAGGGGGGATCTCACATCTAGGGGGAGCTTTACTCTAAATAATTGAGCTAAAGCAACTCTAATGGTGTGAACACAACAATGCTTTATGTAAAAGTGGTAACCCCACTTGTGCTTAAACGATGAGTATGACCTATGATCAAATGTTCTCATTTGACTCCTAAGTCAATATACTCATATATAGATGACTTGGTCATCGCCAATTGCTTGATAGATGCTAGAGTGTTTGGGCATGCTTTGCTACATATTTCATTTGCCATTTTATTGTGTGAGCATGTTGGTTGCATATTTTACTCATTCAAGGACACCCATTGTTGTTTTGATTGTTTGGTTTCTTTCCTTTTGCCAAGTGGATGGACAAGAATGCCTAAGAACCTTCTCTAGCTATATATGCTTTTCTCGTCTCAAACTCTATTCATGCTACATCACAAAGTTTGATCAAGTCAGATTCGAACCACTCTGTGTGAGGAGCACTCGGAGTCCCCGATTCGTCATAGACTTAAACTTCCAAAACCTCTTTGTGCATTTCTGTTTGACCGGTTCATCCTTTTTGGTCACACCGAGATCACTAAGTTGATCTAGGTTTTCAATCTCGGTGCAACCGATTAGAACCTTTCGGTCACACTGAGTTGCAGTAACTGCTCACAATTTTGCATCTCGGTACCACCGAGTTGTTCCTCTCGGTCATACCGATAGGGTCAGGTTATATATACTGACGGGTCAAATTTTAGAAAATTTTCTGAAACCCTTCACCCGCACGTAACCTGCTCTGCCTCTTCCGGTCTCCGGATCGTCTTCTCGCCACCAGCGACCTCCCACCGTTGGTCTCCGCCACCGTCAACGGCAATCTGCCCCGCCGTTGCCGCCGTAGCAAGTTCACCGCCGAGTTAGGGTATGAACTTGATACTTTGTGCTATTCATTAACTCCGATTCGTTGCACATTGCTTTGCCATGATTCTTGCCACGTATGAAATCTTCCTGTTCAGCGAAAACATCCTGTAGATTAGATTAGATTTGAAAATTTAGGGTTAGGTTTCCGCCGAACTCATCTCAGACCGATTAAATTGTTGAAATCGGTCTCACTGATTTGGCTTAGGCCATTGCACATGCGATTTTCGGTCTGGCCGAGAATTGCAAATCGGTGTGACCGAGTTCGATTCTCTGTGAAACCCTAGCAGTCTCGGTGCCACCAAACTGTGACTCGGTCTGACCGAGTTCACTAGTTTAGGTTCCAAAAGCTGCTTCAATATCACCAAGTTTACAAATCGTAGCTCCGAAATGCTTTCTGTGGAGAACTAAAACTAAGTTTTGAGTCATCTGTTTTGCAAAACTCTGCACTTTGTGATGCTAATCCACTCTACCTCATCTATATCTATTCACAGGGTCTGCTGTCAGTGAGTTTGCAGAGATGTCTGATCAAAGTGATAGCCAGAACAAGTCTGAAGAGCAAGCTCAATTGAGTGAGGGCACTAGTCCCTCAAGCAGCTATGATGAGGGCAGTAGGAGCACACCTAGTAACTTGCCCAAGGCAGCTACTAGAACAAGGAAGAAGAAAACTTCTGATTCAGAGGATGAAGATTATATTGCAGCTAATGATGAGGCCATTTCCAAGAGGAAAGTTGTGAAGAAAGAATTTGGCACTGCTGCATCAACTAAACCAGGCATGAACAAGAAGGCACCTGCCAGGAGAGTGCCTACATCCAAACCCAGGAAGGTTGCCACAGGTGAAACTTTAAAGTTCACCATTGAATCTAAAGAAGAAGCAGCTGGTGAAGACAAGAAAAAGAAGAGGGCAAGAACAACTACAGCCAAAGTTCTTGGAAAGTCCACAATGGTGAGATCAGATGATGAAGAGGAAGAGGATGCTGCCCAGCACTCAAAGCTCAGAAACTCATGGGAGATGTAATCAGATCAGGGGCTGCTCCATCTAAGCCCAAAGCTGCTCCCAAGGCTACTGCTCCAGCTCAAAAGCCTAAACCCAAGAGGAACACCAGAAGTATACCTGCTGAGGAGAAGAACAAGGACCCAGTGCCTGAAGCTGCAGAAGAGGAAGCTGAAGCCCAAGTGCTAAGAAAGCTAAAGCCAAAGATCCCTGAGCATAATGATGCACATCCTGTTGCAGAGGACATGAGGATTAGGAAGGATGTAGGACTAAGACAGTGGAGAAAGGCTGACCCCTATGCTGTCAGGAGGAGAACTGCTGTGGATTACAGGTTCCACACAAAAGAACAACAAGATTTCTATGAGACAATCCTGCTTGACAAGAAGCCCATAGTGTGTGACATGAGATGGGTGGACTGGACCTACATAAGAGAGAATGAAGAGCACTTCCCAAGTGTATATGACATCCTCAAGGCCAGAAGCTTACCAAGTGGAATGATGAGCTGATCATGCAATTCTATTCAACTGCTCATTTCTATCCAGATGGAAGAATAGTATGGATGTCAGAGGGTACAAGGTACCAATCTACAGTTGATGGGTGGGATAGATTGATCAATGCCCCAGAAGCTCATGAAGATGACTTGGATGTCTATGCCAAGAATAAGAAGGATCACAACTCAATGGCTAGCATGTACAAGGAGATTCCTGATGCAGACCTAGAGACTCACAAGTTTGGCTCAGTGAAGCAACCGATGTCAGGGCTGCCAACGATCAACACCTTTCTGAGGCACACTCTGTTGCCAAAGTCAGCAGATCACAGAATGATCAGAGGGCACTACATCAACTTGCTGCATATATTTGATGTTCCTCAAAAGTTCAAGGTGATGAGTCTGATTGTGGAAACAATCAAGAGGACTGCTGTAGATCAGAAGAGATCTTTGGGTATGCTCCACAGATTCAGGTGCTCATCAACTCCAAGATGGGCACATGCACATATTTGTTGGACAAGGAGCATCTACCCCTCAAGCCAGACTTTGAGGACAACATTGTTGTCATGAATGAAGAAGATCCATCATCTGTGCAAGCACATGAGAAGAGAAAGAAGGTAAGGGCAGAGAAAGCTGCAAAGATGCCAACAACTGAAGAAGCATCTCAGATATTCTTGAAGAGCAAGCAAGATCAACTTGGATATCTTATTGCCTCCACCTTGAGGATTGAGAAGGGCTTGGCCACCCTGACTCAAAACCAGAGAGCTTGGAGAGGATCATTGAGCAGAAATTCTATGATCTTGATGTCAAGGTAACTGAGATCCACTCAGTAGTTGAGCAACTTCAGGAGGAAGTGGAGGAGAAGAAGGGCAAGTCTACTACAGATGCTTTCACTAGAGTGCCCAGGAGTCAGAGGTTTGCTGCAGTGCCTGTCCCAGACACAAGAGCTACTACATCTGCACCAGCATCCACAGCTTCCGTGCCACCAGCTCCAGCAGCCACTCCACCAGCTCCAGCTACATCAACAGAAGCTTTTGTCCTTGGAGCCATCTCTACACCACCTCATGAAGACCAAGCATGAGAGTCGTTTAGCACTATGCATTTTTTGAACTTTTTGGTAACTTGTTGCCAAAGGGGGAGAAAATGTACAGATCATAGGCTTCGAGAGAGAGTGTTGCTTTTTATCTCTCTTGTTTTTGGTTGAACTTCTTGATTGTGTACTTTCTTACTTGTTCGATCATGTGTTTGATCATATGCTACCCTTAATGCTTGTTGGATGATATTATCTCTTATATCCTTATATGATCATTCACTTGCTTGGTGATGAGTGCATGCTTTTAACTTCTATCATTTTGCGCACTCCACCAAGATGTATGTGACATGGAAGAGTGACCCATGATCCTAATCGATTGTGCATTTGCATTCAAAAGCAAATTTTAAATAATATACAAATTTAGGGGGAGCTCTTGCTTATCACATACTTCTCAAAGCGACGATGATTTTAAATCCTATTATCATTTGTTGAACCTTTGATCTATATATTGTCATCAATTACCAAAAAGGGGAAGATTGAAAGTGCAACTATCCCTGGGTGGTTTTGGTAATTCCTAATAACATATAGCTCATTGAGCTAATGCTATTTCAAGATAAATATTTCAGCAAAGCTCAATGTTTGGCATGGCATGGATGAGAAACGTGGACCCCTCAAAATGCTAAGGACAAAAGGATTGGCTCAAGCTAAAAGCACAAGACTCTACATTTTTCATTTTAGTGATCCAAGATCACATTGAGTCCATAGGAAAAGCCAATACTATCAAGAGGGGGTGAGGTGTTGCTTAATGAGTTTCTTGCTCAAAGTGCTTAGTGATATGCTCCAAAAACCCTCAAGTACTTTCTCACATCCACATATGTCCCAAACCGAAAGTCAAACTCGGCCCCACCAAAACTTTCTATCCGGCGCCACCGAGTTCAGTTGACATAGCCACTGCCAGAAACCCAAGTCTTTTCGGTCTCACCGATAGGGATCTCGGTCTCACCGAGATGGATTGTAATCTCTCTGTTTCCCTTTGTAATGTTTCGGTCAAACCGAGATGAGCGATTGGTCCCACCGAGATTGCAATGCAAACTCTCTGTTTCCCTTTCATAACGTTTCGGTCCAACCGAGATGAGCGAATCGGTCCCACTGAGTTTGCCTGACCAACTCTCTGTTTGTCTATTACCAAATCGGTCTCACCGAGTTTGTGTAATCGGTCTCACCGAGATTACGTTATTCCCTAACCCTAACGATATTGGTCCCACCGAGTTGACATGTCGGTCCCACCAAAATGCCTAACGGTCACATTATGAACTAAATCGGTGTGACCGAGTTTCATGATTCGGTCCCACCAAGTTTGGTAAACCATGCGTAATGGTTAGATTTTGTGTGGAGGCTATATATACCCCTCCACCCACTCCTCATTCATTGAGAGAGCCATTAGAACATGCCTACACTTCCAACATACATTTTCTTTGAGAGAACCACCTACACTTGTGTTGAGGTCAAGATATTCCATTCCTACCACATAAATCTTGATCTCTAGCCTTCCCCAAGTTGCTTTCCACTCAAATCTTCTTTCCACCAAACCCAAATCCGGTGAGAGAGAGTTGAGTGTTGGGGAGACTATCATTTGAAGCACAAGAGCAAGGAGTTCATCATCTATGCACCATCTATTACCTTTTGGAGAGTGGTGTCTCCTAGATTGGCTAGGTGTCACTTGAGAGCCCCCGTCAAGATTGTGGAGTTGAACCAAGGAGTTTGTAAGGGCAAGGCGATCGCCTACTTCGTGAAGATCTACCCGAGTGAGGCAAGTCCTTCATGGGCGACTACCATGGTGGGATAGACAAGGTTGCTTCTTCATGGACCCTTCATGGGTGGAGCCCTCCGTGGACTCGCGCAACCGTTACCCTTCGTGGGTTGAAGTCTCCATCAATGTGGATGTACGATAGCACCACCTATCGGAACCACGGATAAAAAATCTCCGTGTCAACATTATGTTTGCTTCCTCAAATTCCTCCCTTTACCTTCATATGCAATTGTTTTACATTCCGCTGCTATACTCTTAGAATTGCATGTGTAGGTTGATTGCTTGACTTGTGCTAAGTTGCTAAAATCTGCCAAGAACTAAAATTGGGAAAAGGC
The DNA here is from genome assembly GCF_002162155.2 of Triticum dicoccoides. Taxonomy (NCBI): domain Eukaryota; kingdom Viridiplantae; phylum Streptophyta; class Magnoliopsida; order Poales; family Poaceae; genus Triticum; species Triticum dicoccoides. Next base: position 301,804,866 of record NC_041391.1, on the reverse strand, counting down.
TAGATTTTTATTTGGTCAAGTAGTCTAATCACCCCCCCTCTAGACATACTTTTGATCCTACAGCAGCAGCTTCGGCTATCGCTCGAGCTCCTACTGCTGTTACCCAAGATGTTGCTACACGACCAGCTGCCCCAGCTCTCGCATGCGCTGCTGCTCTAGGCGCTGCTGTTGCTGCATGACCAGCTGATCCAGCTGCTCTCTGGTACTATGTTCCCTGCCAGTGCGGCTACCGCAGATCACTGCTACTGTGCCACTAGTGCTTGAGGGGGCAAAACTATTAGTGCACTGCAGTTCTGCTACTAGTGCGTTCAGTTTCGACAGTAAAATTCAGTTTCGACAGCAAAATTCAGTTTTGATAGTAAAATTTAGTTTTAACAGTTAAATTCACTTTCGACAGTTAAGTTCTGAGATGAGCGGTTGATGTATTTTACATCTAGCACTTTCTGGTTATGTATTTTACATCATCTATTGGAGATGGTATTAGAATTCCACTCAGGTTTATGTTGTCTCTCTCTTGTCTTGCTTCAGCCTCGTTGTCATACAACTCACTGGAGCTGCTCCAACGACGAAACCCTCCATCACAGCGGAGCAGCACCCTCGACTCCATCTCCAGACGCCTAAGATCTTCTTCCCCTCCTCCGACAGCCACATCAGCCGCAGCATCCTCAACGACCAACCCAATGATTCTGATATCTACATGGCTTCGCCAAAGAGGTTGTACACTTGTTGCATTACTTTTTTACTCTACATGTTATATATATTGTCCACTGAGCTCGTGTAGTAACGTGAAATACGATTAGTTTCTCCTACTATATGACAAGCAGTAAGGTGCCAGGCAACTTAGCTATCCACGATGGACTCTCTCGAAAGCCATCATTATTTATTTCATCGCGTTTGAGATGTGCATTTGTAGATGGGCTGGGGAGTTCAACTAGTACGGCAGTGGCCTGGGTCCAAAGTAGTAGAAGTAGCACAAAAACATTTATGGAGTGTATGCTTTTGCATGTTCAAGCCTGCCTATAGAATGGCAACTGCTTGAAAGGAAAAAAGAAGGAAAAACATAGGATTTGGAAAGTTTCCTATGGTACTACTATTCATGCATTTGGTTCAAAGGAATGGAGCAAAGGAAAACTATAGGATTTGTTCCTTTAGTGTCTTCTTCAAAGAAACCTAGGAATTTTAATATCCACTTGGCCTCCTTTTCAAATTCCTATTCATGAAACACAAGACTAAGATATAGTAGCATAATAGCATTATAACTGTACATTTTCTTGGGGCTTGACTTAATTTTACCATGCTTTGCATTCCTGTGATCTTCCAATTCTTGTGAACCAAACACCCAGATTGATAGAAATCATGTGTTTTTAAATTCTCTATTTTGCAGGTGCATTCCTATCCTATTCCTGTGTATTTCCTATCCCCGCATTGTTAGAATCCTCCAATTCAAACAAGCCCTTACAAAATTAATTCTGTTGCAGATATGTGTCAAAGACAACCTTGTGTGGTTTGTGCCGCTCCCGCTGCGCTGTCATCCACCCCAGCTCAGCTGCTCCAACGAAAGAAGGGTTCACCACAGCAGGGATCCACCCTTGATACTGTCTTTCGCTGCCTCAGATCTTCTTCCCTACCACCCGCAGGCACAACAACTGCATTACCATCATCAACTGAGCAAATGAGCTTGAGGACTACACTGGTCCGCAAGAGAGGTCGCACTCTTTCATGTCTGCTTATGTTATGCATCACTTAATATGGCATGCTACTTTATTGTCATGTTCACCGATTAGACTCCAAGTCAGGTCCAAACTCATTCTCCAACTTGAATTTTACTAGCAATGTGCCCGTGGGTTGCAATGAATCAAAAGTAGAATAGTACTTGTTCACAAACTGGAAAGAAAACACTCTTGTTTTGATATACATAGACCACTAAAAATATATTACGTTTCACTCAAAATATATTTCTCAGGTTGTTTTGATGAGGTGAGGGAGGGATGTGGTTGCTTTCAAGATAAGGGTTTTTCTGCAAATTGGAGCAGAGAAGTGGGCTATTGTTGCAGAAGTGCTAGAACTTACAAATACGTCTCCAACGTATCTATAATTTTTTATTGTTCCATGCTATTATATTACCCGTTTTGGATGTTTATGGGCTTTCCTTTACATATTTATATCATTTTTGGGACTAACCTACTAACCGGAGGCCCAACCTGAATTGCTGTTTTTTTGCCTATTTCAGTGTTTCGAAGAAAAGGAATATCGAACGGAGTCCAGACGGGATGAAACCTTTGGGAGCGATCTTTTTGGAACAAATGCAAACTAGGAGACTTGGAGTGGACGTCAAGAAGCAGACGAGGCGGCCACGAGGGTGCCAGGCGCGCCCCCACCCTCGTGGGCCCCTTGTGGCTCCATCGACCTACTTCTTCCTCCTATATATATCTACGTACCCTAAAAACATCCAGGAGAACCACGAAGCCCTATTTCCACCGCCGCAACCTTCTATATCCACGAGATCCCATCCACGAGCCTTCCCGGTGCTCCACCGGAGGGGGAATCGACCATGGAGGGCTTCTACATCAACACCATAGCCTCTCCGATGAGTTGTGAGTAGTTTACCACAGACCTTCGGGTCCATAGTTATTAGCTAGATGGCTTCTTCTCTCTCTTTGATTCTCAATACAAAATTCTCCTCGATCTTCTTGGAGATCTATTTGATGTAACTCTTTTTGCGGTGTGTTTGTCGAGATCCGATGAATTGTGGCTTTATGATCAAGTTTATCTATGAGAAATATTTGCGGTGTGTTATATTTGCAAGTCTCTTTGAATTATCAGTTTGGTTTGGCCTACTAGATTTATCTTTCTTGGAATGGGAGAAGTGCTTAGCTTTGGGTTCAATCTTGCGGTGTCCTTTCCCAGTGACAGCAGGGGCAGCAAGACACATATTGTATTGTTGCCATCAAGGATAAAAAGATGGGGTTTCTATCATATTGCTGGAGTTTATCCCTCTACATCATGTCATCTTTCTTAATGTGTTACTCTGTTCTTTTGAACTTAATACTCTAGATGCAGGCAGGAGTCAGTCAATGTGTGGAGTAATAGTAGTAGATGCAGAATCGTTTCGATATACTTGTCACGGACGTGATGCCTATATACATGATCATGCCTAGATATTCTCATAACTATGCACTTTTCTATCAATTGCTCGACAGTAATTTGTTCACCCACCGTAATACTTATGCTATCTTGAGAGAAGCCACTAGTGAAACCTATGGCCCCCATGTCTATATTTTATCAAATAAGTTTCCGATCTACTTTTTTTTGCATCTTTACTTTTCAATATATATCATAAAAATACCAAAAATATTTATCTTATCTTATTATCTTTATCAGATCTCACTTTCGCAAGTTACCGTGAAGGGATTGACAACCCCTTTATCGTGTTGGTTGCGAGGTTCCTGTTTGTTCGTGTAGGTACAAGGGACTTGTTTGGAGCCTCCTACTCGATTGATACCTTGGTTCTCAAAAACTGAGGGAAATACTTACGCTACTTTGCTGCATCACCCTTTCCTCTTCAAGGGAAAACCAACGCAGTGCTCAAGAGGTAGCAAGAAGGATTTCTGGCACCGTTGCCGGGGAGGTCTTCGCTCAAGTCAAGACATACCAAGTACCCATCACAAACTCATCTCCCACGCATTACATTATTTGCCATTTGCCTCTCGTTTTCCTCTCCCCCACTTCATCCTTGCCGTTTTATTCGCCCTCTCTTTTCCGTTCGCCTCTCTCTTTCGTTTGCCTTTTGTGTGCTCGTGTGCTAGATCGTTTATTTCATCGTTATGGCTTGTCCTCCTATCATCATTAGTACTCACGATCATGAAGTTCTTAATTTTAAACAAAGGGAGGGAGGAAATCTAAAAGATGCTTGGCATAGAATTTGCAATGCTCAAAATAGATCTACTAGGAAGCAATCCACTTCTGTTCTTCTTCGCAATTTTTATGTAGGCATTACTCCTTGGAATAGATATATCCTTGATACCATTAGCGGAGGGAATTTCTTGGGTAGCCATACTTTTGATGCTTATAATTCTATGTTAGATTTGTTTGGTCCAACCCCTCTTTTGGTCAATGGAACTATTTTAACCTTGGAACATGTGATGCAAAGGCTTGAAATTATTGAAAATAAAGTTGCCACTGTTGAGTTAATTGAAATTTTTGATAAAAAGATCCACAACCAAATTACCCAATATGGATCTAGGGTTGGATTTACTTTGAAATTTTTTAAAGAGAAAGAACCTATAGTTAACGAAATAATAGATCTAGATTCTACAAGAATTGGTAAACTTGAGGATATTATTACCAACTTAGGGTCTGCCTTTTCATCCGTGAAAAATACTCCAACTCCTCCTACCAAAATTGCCAAATTTATGTATGTTCCTAAAAATAAGGGTGAATCTTCTAGTAAGGAAAATGCGGATCTCAAATCAATAAGTGTTCATCCCAATTTTCTCGCTATCATTAAGGAACCTTTTGCTACAAATTAATTTCTTGATTTCTTGCCTAGGAGTTTAATCGTTGCTAAAAAGAAAGAAACTCCTAAGGGTTACGAGTTCTCTATTGAAGAATTGGGTACCAAAGATGGCAATACTTAGACCTATTCTCGCTTTTATGCCTAGCTAGGGGCGTTAAATGATAGCGCTTGTTGGGAGGCAACCCAATTTTATTTTTGTTCCTTGCTTTTTTTGCTTATGTTTAGTACTAAATAATTCATCTAGCCTCTGTTTGGATGTGGTTTTATGTTTTAATTAGTGTTTGTGCCAAGTAGAACCTATAGCATCATCTTGGGTGAAAGTTAATTTGATTCTTCTGAAAAAACAGAAACTTTTACGCGCACGAGAATAATTTTAATAAATCACAGAAACGTGATTTTTAGTTGATTATTTTTGCAGTAGATCAATAGACAAATTGCCTAGGACTTCCTATTTTTTAGGATTTTTAGAGTTCCATAAGTATTCGAAAGTTACAGATTGCTACAGAATGTTCTGTTTTGACAGATTCTGTTTTTGTGTGTTGTTTGCTTATTTTGATGCATCTATGGCTAGTATCGAGGGGTATGAACCATAGAGAAGTTGGAATACAGTAGGTTTAACACCAATATAAATAAATAATGAGTTCATTACAGTACCTTAAGTGGTGGTTTTTCTTTCTTGCACTAACGGAGCTCATGAGATTTCCTGTTGAGTTTTGTGTTGTGAAGTTTTAAAGTTTTGGGTAAAGATTTGATGGACTACGGAATAAGGAGTGGCAAGAGCCTAAGCTTGGGGATGCCCATGGCACCCCAAGATAATCCAAGGACAACCAAAAGCCTAAGCTTGGGGATGCCCCGGAAGGCATCCCCTCTTTCGTCTTCGTCTATCTGTAACTTTACTTGGAGCTATATTTTTATTCACCACATGATATGTGTTTTGCTTGGAGTGTCTTGTATGATATGAGTCTTTGCTTTTTAGTCCACCACAGTCATCCTTGCTGTACACACCTTTTGGGAGAGACACACATGATTTGGAATTTATTAGAATACTCTATGTGCTTCACTTATATCTTTTGAGCTAGATAGTTTCGCTCTATGTGCTTCACTTATACGTTTTAGAGCACAACAGTGGATTTATGTTGTAGAAATTATCAATCTCTCATGATTCACTTATATTATTTTGAGAGTCTTTTAGAACAGCATGGTATTTGCTATGGTTATAAAATTGGTCCTAGAATGATGGGCATCCAAGTTGGGTATAATAAGAACTATCATAGAAAGTGAATTGGATGCTTTGATCAATTTGATGCTTGATAATTGTTTTGAGATACAAATGTGGTAATATTAGAGTCATGCTAGTTGGGTAATTGTGAATTTAAGGAATACTTGTGTTAACGTTTGTGATTCCCGTAGCATGCACGTATGGTGAACCTATGTGATGAAGTTGGAGCATGATTTATTTATTGATTGTCTTCCTTATGTGTGGAGGTCGGGATTGCGCGATTGTTAACTCCTACCAACCCTTCCCCTAGGATCATGCATGTAGTACTTTGTTTTGATTACTTGTAGATTTTTGCAATAAGTATATGAGTTCTTTATGACTAATGTTGAGTCCATGGATTATACGCACTCTCATCCTTCCACCATTGCTAGCCTCTCTTGTGCCGCGCAACTTTCGCCGGTACCATACACCCACCATATACCTTCCTCAAAACAGCCACCATACCTACCTATTATGGCATTTCCATAGCCATTCCGAGATATATTGCCATGCAACTTTCCACTGTTCCATTTATTATGACACGCTCCATCATTGTCATATTGCTTTTGCATGATCATGTAGTTGACATCGTATTTGTGGAAAATCCACCTTGATAATTATTTCATACATGTCACTCTTGATTCATTGCATATCCCGGTACACCGCCGGAGGCATTCATATAGAGTCATATTTGTTCTAAGTATCGAGTTGTAATTTTTGAGTTGTAAGTAAATAAAAGTGTGATGATCTTCATTATTAGAGCATTGTCCCAAGCGAGGAAAGGATGATGGAGATGATTATTCCCCCACAAGTCGGGATGATACTCCGGACTTTATAAAAAAAAAGAGAAAGGCCAAATAAAAAAATGAGAAAAAGAGAGAAGGGACAATGTTACTATCCTTTTACCACACTTGTGCTTCAAGGTAGCACCATGATCTTCATAATAGAGAGTCTCCTATGTTGTCACTTTCATATACTAGTGGGAATTTTTCATTATAGGACTTGGCTTGTATATTCCAATGATGGGCTTCCTCAAATTGCCCTAGGTCTTCGTGAGCAAGCGAGTTGGATGCACACCCACTTAGTTTCTTTTTGAGCTTTCATACACTTATAGCTCTAGTGCATCCGTTGCATGGCAATCCCTACTCACTCACATTGATATCTATTAATGGGCATCTCCATAGCCCGTTGCTACGCCTAGTTGATGTGAGACTATCTTCTCCTTTTTTGTCTTCTACACAACCACCATTCTATTCCACATAAAGTGTTACATCCATGGCTCACGCTCATGTATTGCGTGAAGATTGAAAAAGTTTGAAAATACTAAAGTATGAAACAATTGCTTGGCTGAAACCGGGGTTGTGCATGATTTAAATATTTTTTGTGATGAAGATAGAGCATAGCCAGACTATATGATTTTGTAGGGATAGCTTTCTTTGGCCATGTTATTTTGAGAAGACATGATTACTTTGTTAGTATGCTTGAAGTATTACTATTTCTTATGTCAATATGAACTTTTGTCTTGAATCATTTGGATCTGAACATTCATGCCACAATAAAGAAAATTACATTGAGAAATATGCTAGGTAGCATTCCACATCAAAAATTCTATTTTTATCATTTACCTACTCGAGGACGAGTAGGAATTAAGCTTGGGGAAGCTTGATACGTCTCCACCGTATCTATAATTTTTGATTGTTCCATGCTATTATATTACCCATTTTGGATGTTTATGGGCTTTGCTTTACACTTTTATATCATTTTTGGGACTAACCTACTAACCGGAGGCCCAGCCCGAATTGCTGTTTTTTTTGCCTATTTCAGTGTTTTAAAGAAAAGGAATATCAAACGGAGTCCAAACGGGATGAAACCTTTAGGAGCGATCCTTTTGGAACAAATGCAAACCAGGAGACTTGGAGTGGACATCAAGAGGCAGACGAAGCGGCCACGAGGGTGCCAGGCACGCCCTAGGGGGTGGGCACGCCCCCACCCTCGTGGGCCCCTCGTGGCTCAACCGACCTACTTCTTCCTCCTATATATATCTACGTACCCTAAAAACATCCAGGAGCACCACAAAACCCTATTTCCACCGCCACAACCTTCTGTATCCGCGATATCCCATCTTGGAGCCTTCACCGGCGCTCCACCGAAGGGGGAATCGACCATGGAGGGCTTCTACATCAACACCATAGCCTCTCCGATGAGTTGTGAGTAGTTTACCACAGACCTCGGGTCCATAGTTATTAGCTAGATGGCTTCTTCTCCCTGTTTGATTCTCAATACAAAGTTCTCCTCGATCTTCTTGGAGATCTATTTGATGTAACTCTTTTTGCGGTGTGTTTGTCGAGATCCGATGAATTGTGGGTTTATGATCAAGTTTATCTATGAGAAATATTTGAATCTCGTCTGAATTCTTTTATGTATGATTGGTTATCTTTGCAAGTCTCTTCGAATTATCAGTTTGGTTTGGCCTACTAGATTGATCTTTCTTGCAATGGGAGAAGTGCTTAGCTTTGGGTTCAATCTTGCGGTGTCCTTTCCCAGTGACAGCAGGGGCAGCAAGGCACGTATTGTATTGTTGCCATCAAGGATAAAAAGATGGGGTTTATATCATATTGCTTGAGTTTATCCCTCTACATCATGTCATCTTTCTTAATGCGTTACTTTGTTCTTATGAACTTAATACTCTAGATGCAGGCAGGAGTCGGTCGATGTGTGGAGTAATAGTAGTAGATGCAGATCGATCTACTTGTCACGGACGTGATGCCTATATAAATAATCATGCCTAGATATTCTCATAACTATGCACTTTTCTATCAATTGGTCAGCAGTAATTTGTTCACCCACCGTAATACTTATGCTATCTTGAGAGAAGCCACTAGTGAAACCTATGGCCCCCGGGTCTATCTTTTATCATATAAGTTTCCGATCTACTTTTATTTGCATCTTTACTTTTTAATCTATATCATAAAAATACCAAAAATATTTATCTTATCTTATTATCTTTATCAGATCTCACATTTGCAAGTTACCGTGAAGGGATTGACAACCCCTTTATCGCGTTGGTTGCGAGGTTCTTGTTTGTTTGTGTAGGTACGAGGGACTTGTTTGGAGCCTCCTACTAGATTTATACCTTGGTTCTCAAAAACTGAGGGAAATACTTACGCTACTTTGCTGCATCATCCTTTCCTCTTCAAGGGAAAACCAACGCAGTGCTCAAGAGGTAGCACTTACCTTGCAGCTGTTAGATGGAGATCTAATGGTCAGAAATGACGGATGGCAGACACACCATCATCACCAACTATGTCTTTTATAGGAGTAGAGAAATGGTTGTGTGGTACATATTGGGGCCGCAATCAACCGTATATGTCTAATATCTGCTTAATCTCGGGTGTCTACTATGAATTTCATATCGGGTGGGAAGCAAACATTAAAGGAGCCATTATCTTTATTTTTTAATTGAAGCGATTATCTGCCTGCTATCCTTGGTTTTGGGTATATCCACAGGTTGCTACCATCACTCTGAATTTGTGCATGCACTCCTTACATAATCTCACTATGTTTTATTCCTATGCATGTCAGTTGTTGTACACAATGCTACTGAACATGTACAACAAAAGAGACGAGGCTTGCGTGGCAATAAAATTTCATGCAGATGTCACTCCATGGTGGGCACAAAAGCAAACCCCCTCCCCCCATTCCAGACTGTAATCAAGAGGAAGATAACTGTTCACAAGGGGATTCAGAGGGAGCAGACCACTCCTATTTACCCCCTGAGGTCTTTTGCTCTAACTTGGCATGCTGATGTTGGTCATATCATGCATATGGTACCGTGCATTGCTTACTTTATACATAAAATATGTCATCTACTTAGTTTAGAGATGCTTTGTGTGAATGCCATCTGCTTAGTTTCTATATCATATTTGAAAATCATGCAATGCCATCTTGTTTAGCCATGCATCATATATGTGAATTTGGCAATGCCATCCTGGTTAGCCAGTCATCTTATATGTGTATTGTATCATCCCAACCTTTTTTTTATTACATATTAAATTTGTCAAAATGTTAGTAAATCCAATTACTCTTCCTCTGCATCAGCCATTTGACACGGTCATGGGAAAATCTAGAGCGAAAACAAGGTCTTCAGAGCAGACAATGCTATCCTACGAAGCGCATGTCTTGCTGGTTACAGATAGCTCATCAGAGGAGGATTTAGAGACAGATGACCAGTCCTATCCCCCCCCCAAGGTGCATGCTCTAACTTGGCAGGGTTATATTGCTCATATCGTGCATATGGTGTCTTGCATTGCTATGTCAATTGCTTAGTTTAGACATGCTTTGTGTGAATGCCACCAGTAGTGTCTAATTACCATATATGTGAATTATGCAATGCCATCTTGTTGCAAGACATTATATATGTGCATTATGCAATGCTATCTTGTTGCAAGGCACTATATATGTGAATTATGCAATGCCACGCTGTTTAGCCAAGCATCATATATGTGAATTATATCATGCCATCCTTTTTTTGTATTACGTATTCCATAGGTCAACAATGTTTGCAGATTCAACTACTCTTCCTGTGCATCAGCCATTTGAATTGGTGATGAAAAAATCTGGAGTGAAAACAAGGTCTTCAGACCAGACAATGCTACCTGCTGAAGCAGATATCTTGTTGGTTATAGATTGGTCCACAAAGGAGGATTCAGAGACAGATGACCAGTCCTATTTCCCCACTGAGGTGTATGCTCAAACTTGGCAGGGTTATATTACTCATATCATGCATATGTTGTCTTGCAATGCTTAGTTTTTACACCATATACACAATACTGAATGCCATCTGCATAGTTCACACATCATATATGCGACTACCCTCTGCCTACTTGCTTAGTATATAAATCATATATTTTAATTATATCATGCCATGATGTTTACATAGACATCATGTATCTGAATTATGGCATGCCAACCCATTTTCTAAAGACATAATATAGTTATATCATCTCATCTTGTTTACATAGTCCTCATATTTTGAATTATGTCATTATATCCATGAATTATATCATGCCATCATGTTTCCATCGACGACATGTATGTGAATTATGGCATGCCAACTACTTTAATAGACACGTCGTATAGTTATATCATGTCATCCTGTTTACATAGTCATCATATTTTGAAGTATGTCATTCTGTCCTGTTTAGTTAGCCATCATATATGTGAAATTATGGCATGCTATCCTATTTAGTTAGCCATCATATATGTGAATTTGTGTCATGTTATCATGTTTGGTTAGACAACATAAATGTGAATTATTTCATGCCCTGTTTTCTTCCCTACTATCCATTGCACCTTGTCTATCATACAATGTCTATACATTCAATTACTTTTCTTGTTCATCAGCCATTTGAATTGGAGGGGGTGATGGCAGTATCTATGGGAGTAAAAACACAGTCTTTAGAAAAGATAGTGCTACACGGGTACACAGATAGAACCACTGTTGTACTTGCCCAAGAACCAGCCCCACCACATATAACCCAGACTCATGCAGATTGTACCCCTACCCAGTTGGACAGAGAACTAGCTACACCCCTTCCAACCCCAGCAGATAGTAACCCAATTCCAGTTGACACAGCACTGTCTCCACCATAGAGCACCCAAACACGAGCAGTTAGTAAGGCAACTGCAGTGCCCAAAGCACGAGCACCACCACTCTGAACCCCAAGTCAACGCTTAAAGCATAAGAAGAATTATTCTCTGGTCAGGTTTCGTAGCTATGGTTCATACTCCTTTGCTCTTGCATCACTGTATTTAATCATAACAAGTAATTCCAAATTTCAAGGATGCAATTGAAAATCCTATGGCGCAATAGGTATGTTTTAAACCTGTTTCTTTAACTGGTTTGCTATTGTAACTTGCTCTATATTGACTTCAGTTTCAATTGAATAAACAGTTTGTTCTCATGCCATGCACATTGCAAGTGTTGTTAGTGATGTGTAGTTTCCCACACTTATATTATGTCTATGCTACTTTGTCTTAAATAGATATGATTTGAACTGTCTCTATCTTGATTTGGCAACATAAACTAGAATGATATTGACCATACAGTGACCATAGTGCACAGATATATGTTTGCTTCATGTTGTTATCATGTCCACCTTTCTACTGAACTGGTTTACCAAAATGAGTTTCATATACAGCATGGTAAACCTATGATGTGTCTGCTTGTTTCTCTTTAGAATGCGGACAAAATATTGGAGAAGAGTACCCTGTTATGCAATGGTAAAGGAAGTAATGCAGATAAGGTTAAAGATAGTGAGACATTCCTGTTGGGTTCCAAGAAAGCTGATAAAAACTATCTTGAAGATAGTGAGACAACCGCAAAGTCCTGCCTTGATGTAGTGTTCGAGTTACTGGCCACTACTGCTGGCACAAGCTCTTCAAACTTGCTGCCTGAATTAGTTCGGCTTCTTGAGTCTCAACTTCAAGGTACATCAATTAGATGTGCTGCGACAGGAAACCGAAGGACTTAGGAAGTCCCTATAGAATTCAGATGCATACTTTCCGGTGCAACAGCAAGCGCTGGAGGATTTAAGCGCCAAACAAGAGAAAGCTAATAAACTTGCCAAGCATCTTGGCAGCATGGTGGGCATCCAGGATATCATTTCTTGAGCTCTTCTGAAGTGGTTTCAGTTCTGGACTTGTTTTGCTGTTGCGTTTATTTGCACTGGTGGTCAATTTAGACCCCAGTATATGTAATATGCTGCTTTGTTCCCCATATTCGCACTAGTGGCAAACTTTGTTTCCCAGTGGATGTAATATGTGTAATAGCCGTAATAGCCTAGCGTAAGTTGCTTGCTTATTTTTTCCTTATATTCTTGTTTATTTGTTTGGTTGTAGTCACCGTAGTTATTTTTTCATGGTTTGGTAATGGCCGCAATAAAATATTTTTTAAAAACTAGGCCACAATAAGCATGGCACTATTGTAACCATGGTCCCGCTACCTATTGTGGTGACCATGGGCCATAGGATCCATGGGCCTTCTACAGGCCATAGAAACAATGGGCCTTCTACGGGCCGTGGAATCAATGGGCCTTTTACGGGCCGATCGATTGGCCAAACATGGGCCGTACTTATCCGTGGACCATTAAGTGGACCGCAATATGGGTCGTAAACAGGCTAGAATCACCAGTTTATGGCCCGAGCATAATGGGCCCTTAATAGGCCGATATGTATAATGGGCTTAATTCTATCGACGGGCATAGCAGGCCATTAATGGGCCGTATTTGATGATGCTATGAAAACAACCCAACGGATTAACAGGCCACAGACGGGCCGACTATAACCACGGGCTGGATTTGGCCCTCAAGCGGAACATGCCAGTTATGAACCGTAAGTAATCGAAGGCTAAAAATGAGCCCAAGAACAAATGGGCCCTTAGAAGGCCGGAAGATAATATGGACTGGAAAAGGCCCAATGGAATAACGGGCCGTTAATGGGTGTAAAGTCATACACTGTTCATTATGGGTCAGTTTCACCACGGGCCCTTAATGGGCCTAGATTTCAAAGGGCCTCATATGGGCTAAAATAAAGCATGGGCCATACATGGGCCAGAAGATACAACGAGCTGGAATCATATTGGATGGCCCAGATGATGCTATTGGGCCAAATTCAGATAGGCCATAACGGGTTGTGAGTTAGCGGGCTGTAAATGGGCTATACGCGAACAGACTGTTAAGAGGCTTTCCATGGGTCGGCCCGCCACCTTTTGACCAAGTCAAACGGGCCGGCCTTTTAACCTGAATGGGCTACTGTTGGGCCGAGCCACATGTCGACGTATCATAGGCATGTCCCGTCCATTGGCTGGATGACATCTGTCCCAAGGCTGAGCTGGCACGTGGATCCTCCGCGAATCAGGATTTTACACGTGGAAAATCCCAATTGGTCAGGGCTGTTAACGGGTTATCGTATCCAAAACCGGACCCGATAGCATAACGGCAACCCGTTACGGTGGATGCCACATGTCGGTTACCCTTGACGAAAGCACTTCCATGACACACCATTTATCGTCATGGAAGTGGACACTTCCGTGATGATAATTTTGGTATTGTCATGGAACACTTCTACGACAGCACAGGTATGACTATCATGATTCTATCATAAAATCATCATGGATGTACATGCATGATAGAAAATGTGACCTACTGTGACAAACACGTATCATCATGGAAGTGTATTTTTTTGTAGTGAGGCCTGAAGAGATAATTGGGGTAAATTCATATCCTGATGTAAACATCATATAATTATAAGTTGGCCTCATATTTGAAGATGCGCAACTCACCGAGCTATCTTGAAGAGTGGCAACATTTCATGTAGCCATCTTCTTTCCTTTTTGAAAGGATCGATAAGACGTGTAAAGAGGGGGGGGGGGGTGATTAGACCCTCAACAAACAAAAGTAGCAGTTTTTAAGTTCTTCAAGTTGAGGTGGAGTTTTAGCACAAGTTTAAGCATTCATAATACATTTCAAGCAAGCATGGCAAGAGTATAAGCAGCGGAAAGAGTAAAGCATGCTAGTTGCAAGAAAGTAAAGGTATGGGATTGGAGTGTGCAAACGCAATGAAGACATAGAGATTTTTGACGTGGTTCCGATAGGTGGTGCTACCATACGTCCATGTTGATGGAGACTTCCCACGAAGGTTAAGGGTTGCGCGAGTCCACGGAGGGCTCCACCCACGAGGGGTCCATGAAGAAGCAACCTTGTCTATCCCACCATGGCCATCGCCCAAGAAGGACTTGCCTCACTAGGGTAGATCTTCACGAAGTAGGCGATCTCCTTGCCCTTAAAAACTCCTTGGTTCAGCTCCACAATCTTGTCGGAGGCTCCCAAGGGACACCTAACCAATCTAGAAGACACCACTCTACAAAAGGCAATAGATGGTGTGATGATGACGAACTCCTTGCTCTTGTGCTTCAAATGATAGTCTCCCCAACACTCAACTCTCTCTCACATATTTGACTATGGTGGAAAGATGATTTGGAAAGCAACTTGGGGAAGGCTAGAGATCAAGATTCTTGTGGTTGGATTGGAATGTCTTGGTCTCAACACATGAGTAGGTGGTTCTCTCTCAGAAAATGAGTAGTGGAAGTGTAGGCACATTCTGATGGCTCTCTCTTGAATATAGAAGGGGGTGGAGGTGTATATATAGCCTCCACACAAATCCAACCATTACACACATTTGACCCAACTTAGTCAGACCGAATAGAAGAACTCGATGAGACCGATTCAGTTCAAAATGTGAATGTTAGGAACCTCGGTGGGACCGAGTTGTATCAACTCGATGGGACCAATGTGCTAGGGCTTGGGCAAAACCTCATCTCGGTGAGATCGATTTCAGCAATGAGCAAATAGAGAGTTGGTCAAGCAAACTCAGTGGGACCGATTGCACATTTTGGTGAGATCGAAATAATTACAATAGGCAACAGAGAGTTTGCAAGGCCATCTCGATGAGACCGAGATCCATATCGGTGAGACCGAATTGTCTAGGGTTTCTGGCAGTGGCTATGTCAAATGAACTCGGTGGCGCCGGATAGATCAAATCGGTGGGGCCGAGTTTGACTTTGGGTATTGGACATATTTGGAAATGAGAAAGTGACTGAGGGTTTTGGAGCAATATCACTAAGCACTTTGAGCAACTAGACCATTAAGTAACACATCATCCCCTTTTAATAGTGTTGGCTTTCCTATGTACTCAATGTAATCTTGGATCACTAAAATGAAAATGAAGAGTCTTGAGCCTTTGCCAATCTTTGTCCTTAGCATTTTGAAGGGGTTCCACATTCTCTTGTCCATGCCATGCCATTGTTGAACTTTCTGAAATATACTAGAAAAAGATATTTGTCCAACAAGAGATATGTTGACAATTACCAAAAATCACCCAGGGAGCACTTATGCTTTCACTTTCTTTAAGCTTTTGAGGAGATCCGTATCAATTGTCCCCTTGTCGATCATTTTCTGTATGATATTTTTTCACCACAAAGCAATAATCAAGTGTATAGCCTAATATGCAATGGTAAGGACAGAAGTTTGGCTCATTAAACATATTGGCTTATTCCGGCCTTTTTGACTTAGGAAGCTCTATAAGTTTTAGCTCTCATAAGCCCCAAAAGAGATCATGGATTTCTTCTACAGGAAAAGAATACTTCCTGCTTTGTCGTTCGCTGAGAGTTGGCCTCCTACCAACTTGTTCGTCTTTCTGTTCTTGGTTTCTCATCGGTGCTTTTCCAGGCTGAAACTGAGATCTTACCGCTATTGCTTCCATAGCTTGCGCAGACTTAGGTTTCACCGGCAATTTTCTCGTTGAGCACCTTTCTCAGCAGGCTTGTTGAACGTCTTCTTTGTTCGACGAGTGATCAACTGCATATAATTCTCTATGTATGTAGCTTTTGACGCCAACTGATACGTCTCCAGCGTATCTATAATTTTTTATTGTTCCATGTTATTATATTACCTGTTTTGGATGTTTATGGGCTTTACTTTACACTTTTATATCATTTTTGGGACTAACCTACTAACCGGAGGCCCAACCCGAATTGCTGTTTTTTTTGCCTATTTCAGTGTTTCGAAGAAAATGAATATCAAACGAAGTCCAAACAGAATGAAACCTTCCGGAGCGATCTTTTTGGAACAAACGCAATCTAGGAGACTTGGAGTGGACGTCAAGAAGCAGGTGGGGCGTCCACGAGGCAGGAGGGCACGCCCTAGGGGGGTGGGCATGCCCCCACCCTCGTGGGCCCCTCGTGGCTCCCCTGACCTACCTCCTTTGCCTATATATATCCACGTACCCTAAAAACATCCAGGAGCACCACAAAAAACTATTTCCACCGCCACAACCTTTTGTATCCGCGAGATCCCATCTTGGAGCCTTCGTTGGTGCTCCGCCGGAGGGGGAATCGACCAGGAGGGCCTCTAAGTCATCTCCAAGGCCTCTCCGATGAGTTTGAGTAGTTTACCACAGATCTTCGGGTCCATAGTTATTAGCTAGATGGCTTCTTCTCTCTCTTTGAATCTCAATACAAAGTTTTCCTCTATCTTCTTGGAGATCTATTCGATGTAACTCTTTTTGCGGTGTGTTTGTCGAGATCCGATGAATTGTGGGTTTATGATTAAGTTCATCTATGAGAAATATTTGAATCTCCTCTGAATTCTTTTATGTATGATTGGTTATCTTTGCAAGTCTCTTTGAATTATCAGTTTGGTTTGGCCTACTAGGCTGATCTTTCTTGCAATGGGAGAAGTGCTTAGCTTTGGGTTCAATCTTGCGGTGTCCTTTCCTAGTGACAGCAGGGGCAGCAATTCACATATTGTATTGTTGCCATCAAGTATAAAAAGATGGGGTTTATATCATATTGCATGAATTTATCCCACTACATCATGTCATCTTTCTTAATGCGTTACTCTATTCTTCATGAATTTAATACTCTAGATGCAGGCAGGAGTTGGTCGATGTGTGGAGTAATAGTAGTAGATGCAGGCAGGAGTCGGTCTACTTGTTGCGGACGTGATGCCTATATACATGATCATGCCTATATATTCTCCTAACTATGCACTTTTCTATCAATTGCTCGACAGTAATTTGTTCACCCACCGTAATACTTATGCTATCTTGAGAGAAGCCACTAGTGAAACCTATGGCCCCCGGGTCTATCTTTTATCATATAAGTTTCCCATCTACTTTTATTTGCATCTTTAGTTTTCCATCTATATCATAAAATACCAAAAATATTTATCTTATCTTATTATCTCTATCAGATCTCACTTTTGCAAGTTACCGTGAAGGGATTGACAACCCCTTTATCGCGTTGGTTGCGAGGTTCTTGTTTGTTTGTGTAGGTACGACGGACTTCTGTGGAACCTCCTACTGGATTGATACCTTGGTTCTCAAAAACTGAGGGAAAATACTTACGCTACTTTGCTGCATCACCCTTTCCTCTTCAAGGGAAAAGCAACGGAGTGCTCAAGAGGTAGCAAGATGGATTTCTGACGCCGTTGCTGGGCAGCTCTTCGCTCAAGTCAAGACATACTAAGTACCCATGACAAACTCATCTCCCTCACATTACATTATTTGCCATTTTCCTCTTGTTTTCCTCCCTCCCACTTCACCATTGCCTTTTCTTCGCCTACTTCCCGTATGTCTTTTTGTTTGTGTTTCCATGTGCCTTCTATTTGTTTTCATCTTTGCTTGCTAAAAACCTATTGATATGGATCCACTTAAAGTGTTCTACTTGAATCATCTTCGATCCTTATGCGCTCGTGCTGAAACCCTAACTAGCCTAGTTGATGGGAAATCTTTATATGAGCATGCTCATTTTTTGTGTCACCATTTGTCTGAAAAGGGGAGACTCTTATGGGATCAAATAAACAGATTGTTCTCTTATGCTTGGAATCTTTGTGAAATTCTATGATTTTACTTGTTGCTCTAAGAACCCTAAAAACACCTTCCCTACCTATGTGAGTTTAATGATAATGAAATCTTATCTTCTTATGCAAAGGGTGTTTATAGTTACTATGATATAGAACAAATTGAAGAATTTGTTTCTTTTAAGGGTGCTTATGAAGTTGCTTCTTTGATTGAAAAGTATGATATTACTCTCTACGAATCTGAAATTTTTTACATACTTAAATATTACTATGAAAACTATGCTCATAATGTCTATGTCAAAGAATTTATTGAGAGAATGACCGTTGCTTTGGAAGGAAATAATGATATGCATGAATCTATCGCTAATTATGATTCCGATGATTTGGTTGAAATATCCCTTGATGAACATGATGCTTGCTATTCTTGTGGCCATGATGCCAATATTTATGAAGATGAATTTGCTATAGTTCCTTATGTTAAACATGAGATCATTGCTATTGCACCCATACTTGATAGTTCCTTCGATCAAAAGCATGATTGCAATGATGTTATTATAAATTCTCTTAATGTCAATTGTGTTAATGATATGCAAAACCTCAAGCTTGGGGATGCTAGTTTTGCTATGACTACTATTTGTTGCAATGATCATGATTGGGGTGATTCTTCTTATGATCTTGAAAATTTATTTAAGCCCCATGATGAATATGAGATTTGTAAGGGCATATTTATCCCTAAGGTGTTTTGGTGATTGATGACAATGCTTTTGCGGACTAATCGTGTGCCTTGAGTTTCTCAGACGCTTCACCGCTAGGCACGCGACAATTCGGTGCCCCTCGAAGACTATTGAAGACAGTGTTGTTCTATGTTTATTTTTGGTGGATTTGATTCGTAGGAGAGCCGTACTATTAAGAGGGGGTCCGCGTCGGAAAGGTTCGGGTGGAATCATCACATACACGGTTCCCTCCTTGTCTCCACCTTTCCCTTGCACTTTGGAGCTTCCCTCGGTTATCCTCTTTGTGCTTATCCTGGCGGCTATTGCTGAACTTGCGGTAGTACTGCTCACTGGGGCGGTAGTACTGCAAGCACCTGCGGTAGTACCGCTCCTTTGGAGTCTTAGTACTGTGGCTCCCAGGTCTAGTGCCGCTCCGGTGCGGTAGTAGGGGCGGATGTAATTTTTTACATCCGCACCCCCACGGTAGTACCGCACGTCGCGCGCGGTAGTACCGCGGGTGCCAATGGTAGTACTGCTCCCCTAGAGTCATAGTACCGTGGCCCACATGCCTTGTACCGCTGCGTCACGGTAGTAGGAGCGGATCTAATTTTTTACATCCGCGCCTCCATGGTAGTACCGCGCTTCGTGCGCGGTAGTACCACGCGCGGCCTGGTTCAGCTGGCATACGGTAGTATCGCTCCCTAGCGGTAGTACCGCGTAGGATATTTGCACTGTTTCGTTTCCAGCGGAAGTAGGCACGGATGTATTTTTATTCATCCGCGCCCTTCGTAAGCTAGGACTTTCCTGCCTTGCGGTAGTACCGCAAGGGGGAGCGGTAGTACCGCTCTCGCGGAAGTACTGCTCTCTAGTCAGGCATGTCCTAGTCTCTGCTACTGCCGTGGAAGTACCATGGTCCCTCACGGTAGTACCGCGTGGCCTTGCAGTAGTACCGCGTTCCTGGAGCGGTAGTACCGCATGTCGCAGGCAAGGACATGTGGATAACGGTTGGATCTTTCCATGACTATAAAAGGGGTGTCTCCCACCTTTAGTTCACCACCTCTTCCACCTATAAGCTCCATTGTTTCTCCAAGCTCCATTTTTTCCCAATCTCTCTCCCTAGCCAATCAAACTTATTGATTTGCTCGGGATTAGTTGAGAAGGCCTCGATCTACACTTCCACCAAGAGAGATTTGATTCCCCCCACTTATCCCTAGCGGATCTTGTTACTCTTGGGTGTTTGAGCACCCTAGACGGTTGAGGCCACCTCGGAGCCATAGTCCATTGTGGTGAAGCTTCGTGGTGTCATTGGGAGCCTCCAATTAAGTTGTGGAGATTTCCCCAACCTTGTTTGTAAAGGTTCGGTCGCCGCCTTCAAGGGCACCAATAGTGGAATCACGGCATCTCGCATTGTGTGAGGGCGTGAGGAGAATACGGTGGCCCTAGTGGCTTCTTGGGGAGCATTGTGCCTCCACACCGCTCCAACGGAGACGTACTTCCCCTCAAAAGGAAGGAACTTCGGTAACACATCCTCGTCTCCACCGGCTCCACTCTTGGTTATCTCGCGCATTTACTTTTGCAAGCTTACTTGTGTTGTATCCCTTGCTTCCTCGTGTGCTTGTTGTTGTTGTATCATATAGGTTGTTCACCTAGTTGCATATCTAGACAACCTACTTTGATGTAAAGTTTAATTTGGTAAAGAAAAGCTAAAAATTGTTAGTTGCCTATTCACCCCCCGTCTAGTCAACTATATCGATCCTTTCAATTGGTATCAGAGCCTCGTCTCTTTATTAAGAACTTTTCCATCCGAAGAGTATGGTTGACACCGTAGACCACGGAGAGGAGGAACACTCTGGTGTGAATCCAATCTTGTCTATGGGTGATGGGAAACCATGGTGTCCCGTGAGGAATTCAATGTGGCCTTGGACACATTGAAAACCTCCATGACAACCACGGTAGAAAGCATGTTTAATAAATTCTTAGAAGGACTTAAACTACCTACCTTGCCGTTGAAAGTGGGTGATCCGACTAACAAGGTGACGGATGCTAACTCCGACAAGGGGGAAGCTAATAGTGAGAAGGGTCCTTCTACTAGTGGTAGAAATGGCACCGGTATCTTTGCCCATGTGGAACCTCCAATTTATGGAGGACCGATTCCCTCTACTCATTTAAATCATGCTGGTCCTCCTCCGAAGATTGTGAAAAATGAGGATTTTGATTCTTGGGTGTATCGCTTCAAGCGTCATTTAAATCATGTGAATACTAATCTTTGGAGAATCATTGAAGAAGGTTTCTATCCACATGACCAAAGCAACTTCACCCCGAGAGAAGTGGTGGATAATCAATTCAATGAGAGTGCTCTCTTCATCATTCAAGATGCAATCCTTCCCGAAGATCTCCCTCATCTTAGACCCCATGCCATGGCCAAAGACGCATGGCAATGCGTTGTGTCTCTCTATCGAGGAAGTGCTAGCATTCAACACTCCAACTATGAAGTGGTGCAAGATGAAGCCGATGAGTTTGCAATGAAAGAAGATGAAGAACCTCGTGAGCTCTTTCGAAGAGTGACCAAACTCGAAGTCTCACTCCGAGATCATGGGAGCAAGGACACGGATGACAATTGGATCAAGAGCAAGTTCCTCAAGGCCATGATGCCCTACAACAAGGCCATGTCCTCCGTCATTCGTCAAAGACCGGACTTCCACTCCATGAACTCAAGTGAAGTGTTGGATGAGTTCGTTGCAATGAGCATCTTGGACAAGACCGCCGACAATTGGATCAAGCGCAAGTTCCTCAAGGCCATGATGCCCTACAACAAGGCCATGTCCTCCATCATTCGTCAAAGACCGGACTTCCACTCCATGAACTCAAGTGAAGTGTTGGATGAGTTCGTTGCAATGAGCATCTTGGACAAGACCGCCGACAATGAGGTGATCCGTTCTCAAAGGGCAAAGAAGCCCAACCTTGCCTTGAAGGCCAAGGTTATTGTGGAAGAATAGGAAGAAGAGGAAGATGAGGAGAGCAACCCCGAAGACACAAAATATGATTATCATGAGCACATGGCTCTTGCTTCAAGACAATTTTGGAGCAAGAAGAATTCAAGACCCAACTTCAACAAGAACAACGCAAGTGGCTTCAAGGGCAAGCAACGAGTTAGAACTTGTTTCAACTGTGGCAATGTGAGCCATTTCATTGCGGATTGTCCTTACAAGAAGCGGGAAGACAATGGTGGCAAGTTTATCCGAAAAGACAAAGCCAAGTCCTTCCCAACAAGAACAACTTCACCAAGAAGACTCCTACTCGTGGGTTGGTGGTTCAAGAAGAATACCATGAGGATGACGATGATGATGAAAATGGAGAAGCAATGGCCGTGGCCTCCGTTGCCATTTCTACCACTTCCTGGGTGTCTCTCTTTGATTCACCCAACAAGAACATCACCGCCAAGTGCCTCATGGCTAAAGCCTCTAACAAGGTAACCCCCAACATCAAAACCACCATCATTACTAATCTCTCTTTGGAGGGTTGCATTGATGAACATGATGGGTCTAATGAGGAAGTGAATGAATTTGAGTCATTTATGAGTAATCTCAAGGGCAAATCCAAGAAGCACTTTGTTGCTCTCTTGGAACAACTTGGTGAAGCCAATGACATGATCGAGGCTCATGAAGAAACCATCTCTAAGATGGAAGGTCATAGTCGTGACTATGCTGATGAGATATCGAATCTCTCTAATGCTCTTGAGGAAGAGCGTGGGCATCGTTTGACTCTTGAGGAGTCATACAACGATGACCATGCTAAGTTAAAGAAAGATCTTGATCATGCTCTTGTCGTGTCTCGTGTGCTAACTTCCGAGAAGGCTAAACTTGGGGTTGATCATGCTAGACTCAAGGAGGAGTTTGAGGTACTGGAAAAGGCCCACAAGGTCTTGAAGGGTGCTCACGCTAACCTCAAGGAGTCTCATGCTCAACTCTAAGTTAAGCTAACCAAGGAAAAGGCCACCTTCCCTCATATGGTATTAATTGATAATGCATATGCTACTAACCCGTGTTGTGAGCATGTGCATCTTGTGGAGGAGAATGCCAAGTTGAAGGATCAACTTGAGAAAGGCCTTGTGACATGCATTCTAGGTGATAAGAACCTCAACGACATTTTGAGCAATCGAAATGAAGTTGTGGCCAAGAAGGGAATTGGGTTTGCACCCAAGTCCAAGAATAAGAAGAAGAACGACAAGACCAAACGACCTCCTCCTCTCAATCATACTTTTGTGAAAGAGGGAGAGGGTGCTCCTAAGGAGAAGAAGGAAAATGTGAAGGGCGTTGATGTCAAAAAGGGCAAAACCATCTCCTCCAACAAAGCCGGCGACTTTAACCTGTCATATGTGTTGTGTCGTGCTAGTGATGGACATGTTTATGCTAAATTTGTTGGTTCTCCTTATGAGTACATTGAATGGTATATTTGGGTTCCTAATACCCTTGTTACTAACATCAAAGGACCCATTACTAAATGGGTACCTAAAACCAAGCATTGATCTCTTGTAGGTGTTTGCTAACGGTGGGGGATCATGGTTGCTCGATAGTGGAGCAACAAATCATATGACCGGGAGCAAGGACCTAGTGGTGGACATGCAAAAGATTCCATCTATGCCCACCAACGTCGAGTGGGGTGATGCCTCACATTCTAAGGTATTGGCTCTTGGCAAGGTTGTCCTTTCTCATGATCTAACGATCGAGAAAGTCATGCTTGTTGAGTCCCTTGCATACAATTTACTTTCCATTCGTCAACTTGCACTCATGGGCTTTGCCACTTTCTTTGACATTGATACCGTGGCCCTCTTGTGGAGCAAGACTCTTAAAGTAGCCTTTGTTGGGCATGTCGAGAACGGTCTCTATGTGATAACCTTTTCGGAGCGACCCACTAAGACCGCGACATGCCTAATGGCTAAAGTTGATGTGGGATGGCTTTGGCATCATCGTTTAGCCCACGTCAATATGAGATCTCTGCAAAGTCTTCTCAAGGGGGACCATGTCCGTGGACTAACAAATGTTAGTTTTGCCAAAGATCGTGCTTGCAGTGCTTGTATTAAAGGAAAGCTTCATGAGAAGGCTCACCCTCCCACGACCATCATCTACTCGAAGAGACCCTTGGAGCTCCTTCACATGGATATCTTTGGGGCCCCATCTTTTGATAGTCTTGGAGGTAGAAAGTATTACTTGGTGATTGTGGATGATTATTCAAGATACACTTGGGTATACTTCTTCAAGAAGAAGAGTGAGACTCAACAAACCGTCATCGACATTGCAAATGAAGCTCAACATCAACACGATGCAGAGATCTTGACAATAAGAAGTGACAATGGCACTGAGTTCAAGAACTACACCTTGGATGAGTTTCTTAGCGATGAGGGGATCAAGCATCAATATGCTGCACCATATACCCCTCAACAAAATGGTGTAGCGGAGAGGAAGAACCGGATGTTGATGGATCCGGCAAGGACCATGATGGCGGAGTTCAAGTCTCCATACAACTTTTGGGCTGAAGCCATCAACACAGCGTGTCATGCATCCAATCGGCTCTATCTCCGCAAAGGCTTGAACAAGACTCCTTATGAGATACTCACCGGTAACAAGCCCAATCTCAAGTACTTCCGGGTGTTCGGTTGTAAGTGTTTCATTCGCAAGAAAGGTGTTCGTTTGTCTAAATTTGAGGCTAGAGCTTATGAGGGCATATTTGTTGGTTATGCTACAAACTCTCATGCTTACCGTGTTCTCAACAATTCCACCGGACTCATTGAGGAGACGTGTAACGTGGAGTTTGACGAAAATAACGGCTCCCAAGTGGAGCAAAGTGGTACTTGTGATGTAGGTGATGAAATTCCTCCCCAAGCCAGAAGAAGAATGGGTATTGGTCATATTCTACCTATTGAGGAACCCCTTGTGGCCAAAGGAGAAGGACAATGCTCCACTCAAGTGGAGCCATCACCTCCCCAAGACCCACACGCTTCCGAAGAACAAAGTGAAGGCCCTCAACCTCATGAACAAGACCAAGGGCAAGATCAATTTCAAGATGGTGGTGAACCTCCAAATGATGCCCAAGGTCAAGTTCTCCCCCTCGAGCAAGCTCAAGATCAAGAACAATCTCAAGACGACGCTCAAGATAATCAAGTTAACCCTCATCCTTCCACATCCGAGGAGGAATTAGAGTGTCGTGCCGCGAATATTGCTTCCAAGCTCACCACCAAAGGCCATCTCATGGAGAATGTGGTTGGAAGCCTAAGAAAGGGGGTAAGCACTCGTAGACAATTAGCAAACTATTGTGAACATCACGCGTTTGTCTATTGTGTTGAACCCCAAAAGGTCTATGAGGTGCTCGAAGACTCGGATTGGCTCAATGCCATGCATGAAGAACTCAACAACTTCGAGTACAACAAGGTGTGGAGATTGGTGCCAAGGCCATCGGGGAACCACAACGTCATTGGAACCAAGTGGATTTTCAAGAACAAGCAAGATGCTCATGGGAACATCATTCGCAACAAGGCAAGATTGGTAGCACAAGGCTACTCCCAAGTCAAGGGTATCGACTACGGTGAAACCTTTGCTCCCGTTGCTCGCCTTGAATCCATTCGTTTGTTGATTGCTTATACTTCCCATCACAACTTTAAGTTACAACAAATGGATGTGAAAAGTGCTTTTCTTAATGGTCCTATTAATGAGTTGGTTTATGTCAAGCAACCCCCCGAGTTCGAGGATCCCTACTTCCCGGATCATGTGTATCAACTTGATAAGGTGCTCTATGGCCTTAAACAAGCCCCACGTGCGTGGTATGACCACCTTACCGAGTTGTTACAAGATCGTGGATTTGAGGTTGGGCAAATCGATCCCACTCTTTTTTACTAAGAAGGTCAAAGGGGAGTTGTTTGTATGCCAACTATATGTTGATGATATTAACCTTGGTTCCCCTAACAAAGCTTTCAATGAGGAATTTGCCGCTCTCATGACCTCCAAGTTCAAGATGTCTTCGATGGGAAAGTTGAAGTTCTTCCTTGGTTTTGATATCAAACAACAAAGAGAAGGTACCTTCATCAACCAAGCCAAATACACTCAAGACATACTAAAAAGATTCAAGCTAAGTGATGTCAAGCCGGCTTCTACCCCAATGCCTACCAAGTGCCAACTTGACATTGATCCCAATGGTAAAGCGGTGGATCAAAAGGTATACCGTTCCATGATTGGCTCCTTGCTTTACCTTTGTGCATCTAGACCGGATATCATGTTGAGTGTGGGAATATGTGCATGGTTTCAAGCCGCACCAAAGGAAAGCCACTATGTGGCGGTCAAGCGAATCTTCCGATATTTGGCTCATACCCCAAACTTTGGCTTATGGTACCCAAGAGGGGCACACTTCAAGCTTGAAGGATATACGAATTCCGATTGGGCGGGAGACAAAGTGGATAGGAAGTCCACTTCCGGAGGGTGCCAATTTCTTTGTTGCTCTTTGGTGAGTTGGTCTTCCAAGAAGCAAAGTTGTGTGTCTCTCTCGTCCACCGAAGCGGAGTATGTGGCGGCCGGTAGTTGCTGTGCACAACTATTATGGATGAGGCAAACTTTAAAGGAGTACGGTGTCATTTGTGACAAAGTGCCTCTTTGGTGTGATAATGAAAGTGCCATCAAGATTTCTCTCAACCCGGTGCAACACTTCAAGACGAAGCATATTGAGATTCGGTATCACTTCATTCGGGATCACATTAGGCGAGGGGAGATCGAGCTCAAGTATGTCAACACTCATGATAACCTTGCAGATATTTTCACGAAGCCCTTGGATGAAGCAAGATTTCGCGAGTTAAGGCATGAGCTAAATATCATTGATTCGAGCAATGTGACTTGAACCCTTGCACCTCCCACCACACTCAACTTGTTGTCTAGTTTAGGTGTAGGCATGGACATAGGGGGAGTGTTGTTCTCTCAATGAACTCTACCTCCCCCCGTTATGCATAAATCGATCAACTCTTTCACATTTGCCATTTTTATGGTACTTGTGCTTCAAAGACGAGTTTTGGTCATGAGCCCAAGGATAATTCTTCGCGGTGCCATACCAACTGACTAAAACATAGGTGGCTCCGGCCACCGCCCTCTCCTGTTGAGAGGTAGTGTCGCGTGGTTGCTTCTTGTTGTCTTTCTGCCTCTGGGTTGTGCATGTTATTTTGGTGTCTCTTGTGCTAAAAGTTTCCTTGCGAAGACCTCCTTTTGTGTGGTGAAACCTGCTTTTTCTTGAGCTTACGGTACTACCGCAGCCTGCTACGGTACTACCGCGTGTGGAGAGCACGGTACTACCACCCCCATGCGGCAGTAATTTTTTACTGCCGCCTGGGAGAGCGGTACTACCGCTTTGGTGCGATACTACCACAATGATGTGCGGTACTACCGCGCCGTCATAGACGCGTGGGGATAAGGATGGGCAGGGGGAGTTCTAACTCCCCATACCCATTCGTCAGTTTCCCCACTTCGTCTCTCTCTCTCTCCCTCGCTTAAGAATGGGGACGTCGTCCTTCGCCGGATCTCCACCTCCGGCTGCTCTCCTGCGATTCCGTCCGGTGGGATCGTTCCCCACCACGTGCTCTTGCCATGGACCAAAGTCTTTCCCCAACTCCCTCTCGTTTTTGTTGTTTTCTTTGCCTCTAGGTTTTGGGGGAGACTTGTGTGTTCTTGCGATTTTTAGGCTAAATCTATGCAAGAGTAGGATGTAGGAGAGTAGTATTGCGTAGGGATTATACTTGTCATTTTGTCCTGTGCTAGATTTGATCAACCGTAGTAACGCCGTGGTTTCGCGGTTCTTCTCAGATTCAAACTTTGGTTCGGATCTGACAAGATGCAGTACTACCGTGCCACATGTGCGGTACTACCGCTTGTCCGGTACTACCGCCTGTCGGGCGTGGTACTACCGGATGCACTGCGGCACTAAAAGTTTACTACCACTCCCACCCCGGTACTACCGTGCCCTCGCACGGTACTACCGCGACTTGGAGTGGTACTAAAGTTTTAGTACCGCTGCATCCGGCAGTTCTACCGTGGATCCCATCTATCTTATGGCAACTTTCACGTATACCTTCTATGTGTTTCTTGTGCTTTGTCGTGGTCTTTGCATTGATCCTTTTTGCTTGTCGTGGGTGTTCTGCATTTTGCGTCTCAGGTGGTGGCTCTCGCCGTTCCAATCCCAGTCATGACACTGGCTCCAAGCATCTGCGCAATCCAGGTGAAGCACCAGAGGGCTCCACTGCTCCCAAGCGCCATGTCAAGACATCCGCTAGTAAGCACAAGGAACCCACTAAGGGCATGGACGAGATACCCCAATCTGAGTTCGTCCGTCTCAGGCAGCTCAACCCGTATGTGAATCCTCGTGCTATTGTCAGAGGTTGTGAATTGTTTTGGAACAAGCAAAAGACTCTCACTTATCTGGATGTCATCAAGAACAAGCAAAATACCTACGTGGATGTCAAATGGATATAAATGCATCACCTGAGGAAGGACAAGTTTCGTGAGTACTTTGGAGAAGCTCTAGACTTGGTGGAGCAGTTTGGTATTGAACATGTGATCTCTTTTCACCTTGACTATGATCCTGAGCTTATCTGTTAGTTCTTTGCCTCAGTATACTTTCACCCTGATGAGGAGCGGAGGATGACCTGGACGACCAATGGCCGTAAGTTGACTGCTACCTGGAAGGAGTTCATGGATCTGCTCCAGGTTCCTGATGACGGGCTTGATACTCCCATGGGTGTTCACCCCCATGCTAATTCTGAGTCTACCAACAAGGACAAGCTTCAGCCATACTATGTTGAGAAGGCGCTTCCCAATGGCAAGTCAGCGTGGGTGCTCAACTCTTTTCTGGATATCATGTATCGCGTCTTCTGCAACTCTTTGTTCCCTCGCATTGGTGACAAGGACAAGGTTCACGCCTATATGGTGGATATGATGCTCCTATGCGAGGAGGCTCGTTTGTCTCAGACTCAGCCACTTGATGTCTCACACATCATGTGGTGTGAGCTTCAGTTTGCGGTGTTCAACCGCAAGGTCCCTATCTATGGGCCCTATCTGTTTCTGCTGATCTCAAAGACTTGGGAAAAGATGTTCCCTAATGATGAGTTCCTTGCTCCAGACTGGATTTGACATGATCCCATCTGTCTCCGTGTCAAGCCCAACTGGGCCAACACTACTACTCGTGCTGAGGCGTCTGCTGCTAGGAGGGCTATTGTTGAGGAGGAGGCTGGCGTAGAGGATGTTGCTGAGGACTGTGCTGCTAGGTCTTCCCATAGTTCCTCTTTGCCCTCGTGGGCCAAGAAGTTGAAGGACCAGATGAAGACTCTTTTCTGCATGCAAGCTAAGGGCCAGTACAGGACTCACGTGGCATCCAAGGAGAGTCGTCGCCGGGACAAGAAGATCTTGCAGTTGTATGGCGAGGACGTGTCTGGCGGGTCTGAGGATCGCATCACTCCAGAGGCCGAGTGGATGGAGAAGCAAGGCTACAGGTGGACTGACTCTGAGGAGGACGTCGAGGAGACCATCCTTGCCGCCGAGTCTGACGAGGATCATTGGGATGAGTTCCCTACTTGAGCCACCCCTTGTGTGTAGGTGTCCTCTCTGCCTTTTTGGCGTCTCGATGCCAAAGGGGGAGAGAGTGTAGGGATTTGCGAGTCGTGTGTCGTCGTTCGTGTTCGGTGTGTTTGCTTCCTCGTTTGAACCTCGTTTCAGTTGCTTTGGGTTGCTTTACTTCATATGGTGTAAGACATATGCACTTTATCTATCTAAGCGAGCTTGTGATATATTGTGCTACCTTTGTGCTATGCTCTTGCTTAGTTGTTAGTAATCATGCCTTTGTCCCTAAAATATAGGGGGAGTGTTGATCCTAGTTTGTGTGCTATGCAGTCCAAAGCATCCATCTAGATTGCACACATCTAGGGGGAGCCCGTCTATATTCTAGAGGAGAGGGGTTTGCCTTTGCTCAATATTATCTCCTTTTGTGCAAATCCCGTATTGTCATCAATCCACCAAAAAGGAGGAGATTGTAAGGGCATATTTACCCCTAAGGTGTTTTGGTGATTGATGACAATGCTTTTGCGGACTAATCGTGTGCCTTGAGTTTCTCAGACACTTCATCGCTAGGCACGAGACGATTCGGTGCCCCTCGAAGACTACTGAAGATGTCGTTGTTCTACGTTTCTTTTTGGTGGATTTGATTCGTAGGAGAGCCATACTATTAAGAGGGAGTCCGTGTCGGAAAGGTTCGGGTGGAATCATCACGTACACGTTTCCCTCCTTGTCTCCACCTTTCCCTTGCACTTTGGAGCTTCCCTCGGTTATCCTCTTTGTGCTTATCCTGAAGGCTATTGCTGAACTTGCGATAGTACTGCTCACTGGAGCGGTAGTACCGCAAGCACCTGCGGTAGTACCACTGGAGCCCACGGTAGTACCGCTCCTCTGGAGTCTTAGTACCGTGGCTCCCAGACCTAGTGCCGCTCCGCTGCGATAGTAGGGGCGTATGCAATTTTTTACATCCGTGCCCCCACGGTAGAACCACATGTTGCGCACGGTAGTACCGCGGGTGCCAACGGTAGTACTGCTCCCCAGGAGTCATAGTACCATGGCCCTCATGCCTTGTACTGCTGCGTCGCGGTAGTAGGAGCGGATGTAATTTTTTACATCCATGCCTCCATGGTAGTACCGCGCTTCATGCGCGATAGTACCACGCGCGGCCTGGTTCAGCTGGCATACGGTAGTACCGCTCCCTAGCGGCAGTACCGCGTCAGATATTTGCACTATTTCATTTCCAGCGGAAGTAGGCATGGATGTATTTTTATTCATCGGTGCCCTTCGTAAGCTAGGACTTTCCTGCCTTGCGGTAGTCCCGCAAGGGGGAGCGGTAGTACCGTGCTCACGGAAATACTGCTCTCTAGTCAGGCATGTCCTAGTCTCTGCTGCTGCCGCGGGAGTACCGTGGTTCCTCACGGTAGTACCGCATGGCCTTGCGATAGTACCGTGTTCCTGGAGTGGTAGTACCGCATGTCGCAGGCAGGACATGTGGATGACAGTTGGATCTTTCCATGACTATAAAAGGGGTGTCTCCCACCTCTAGTTCACCACCTCTTCCACCTCTAAGCTCCATTGTTGCTCCAAGCTCCATTTTCGCCCAATCTCTCTCCCTAGCCAATCAAACTTGTTGATTTGCTCGGGATTAGTTGAGAAGGCCTCGATCTACACTTCCACCAAGAGAGATTTGATTCCCCCCACTTATCCCTAGCGGATCTTGTTACTCTTGGGTGTTTGAGCACCCTAGACGGTTGATGTTACCTCGGAGCCATAGTCCATTGTGGTGAAGCTCCGTGGTGTTGTTGCGAGCCTCCAATTAAGTTTTGGAGATTGCCCCAACCTTGTTTGTAAAGGTTCGGTCGCCACCTTCGAGGGCACCAATAGTGGAATCACGGCATATCTCATTGTGTGAGGGCGTGAGGAGAATACGGTGGCCCTAGTGGCTTCTTGGGGAGCATTGTGCCTCCACACCGCTCCAACGTAGACGTACTTCCCCTTAAAAGGAACTTCGGTAACACATCCTCGTCTCCACCGGCTCCACTCTTGGTTATCTCACGCCTTTACTTTTGCAAGCTTACTTGTGTTGTATCCCTTGCTTGATCGTGTGCTTGTTGTTGTTGCATCATATAGGTTGTTCACCTAGTTGCATATCTAGACAACCTACTTTGATGTAAAGTTTAATTTGGTAAAGAAAAGCTAAAAATTGTTAGTTGCGTATTCACGCCCCTCTAGTCAACTATATCGATCCTGTCAAGATTGATAATAATGTTTGCAATATTATTGAAAGTGGGTTTGGAAGAGTGTTAACTGTTGGAAATATGCCCTAGAGCCAATAATAAATTGATTATTATTATATTTCCTTGTTCATGATAATCGTTTATTATCCATGCTAGAATTGTATTGATAGGAAACTCAGATACATGTGTGGATACATAGACAACACCATGTCCCTAGTAAGCCTCTAGTTGACTAGCTCGTTGATCAATAGATGGTTACGGTTTCCTGACCATGCACATTGGATGTCATTGATAACGGGATCACATCATTAGGAGAATGATGTGATGGACAAGACCCAATCCTAAGCCTAGCACAAAGATCGTGTAGTTCGTATGCTAAAGATTTTCTAATGTCAAGTATCATTTCCTTAGACCATGAGATTGTGCAACTCCCGGATACCGTAGGAATGCTTTGGGTGTACCAAACGTCACAACATAACTGGGTGACTATAAAGGTGCCCTACAGGTATCTCCGAAAGTGTCTGTTGGGTTGGCACGAATCGAGACTGGGATTTGTCACTCCGTGTAAACGGAGAGGTATCTCTGGGCCCACTCGGTAGGAAATCATCATAATGTGCACAATGTGATCAAGGAGTTGATCACGGGATGATGTGTTACAGAACGAGTAAAGAGACTTGCCGGTAACGAGATTGAGCAAGGTATCGGTATACCGACGATCGAATCTCGGGCAAGTATAATACCGCTAGACAAAGGGAATTGTATACGGGATCGATTGAGTCCTTGACATCGTGATTCATCCGATGAGATCATCGTGGAACATGTGGGAGCCAACATGGGTATCCAGATCCCGCTGTTGGTTATTGACCGGAGAACGTCTCGGTCATGTCTGCATGGTTCCCGAACCCGTAGGGTCTACACACTTAAGGTTCGATGACGCTAGGGTTATAAAGGAAGTTTGTATGTGGTTACCGAATGTTGTTCGGAGTCTCGGATGAGATCCCGGACGTCACGAGGAGTTCCGGAATGGTCCGGAGGTAAAGATTTATATATGGGAAGTCCTGTTTTGGTCGCCGGAAAAATTTCACACTTTATCGGTATTGTACCGGGAGTGCCGAAAGGGGTCCGGGGGTCCACCGGGGGGGTCCGCCTGCCCTGGGGGGCCACATGGGCTGTAGGGGGTGCGCCTTGGCCTATATGGGCCAAGGGCACCAGCCCCAAGAGGCCCATGCGCCAAGGAAACTTGGGGAGGGAAGAGTCCTCAAGGGGGAAGGCACCTCCGAGGTGCCTTGGGGAGGATGGACTCCTTCCCCCCTCTTGGCCGCACCCCTTCCTTGGAGGAAGGGGCAAGGCTGCGCCTCCCCCCTCTCCCTTGCCCCTATATATAGTGTAGGGGAGGGAGGGCATCCATACTAGAAGCCCTGGCGCCTCCCTCCCTCCCGTGACACCTAGTCCTCTCCCGCAGGTGCTTGGCGAAGCCCTGCAGGATTGCCACGCTCCTCCATCACCACCACGCCGTTGTGTTGCTGCCGGATTGTCAGGACCCCGACTCAGTACCACATCGATCTACCATGTAACACATCATATCACTTTGCGGCCTCACGCACGGTATCCCCACGGGTGTCGCCTTACCTTTGCCCGGGACCGTTTGCGCCTTTTGGCACACGTATATGATAGTGTCGCTAGCATCCATATGACAAGGAGCCCGGGCTGACATGGCTAGTCGTAAACCCAAAGTGGCACAAACTTATAGGGACAGGCATCCATGACCCAGCATCGAACGTGTCGGTCATCAGCGAGTGAATCCAGGCTGTAGCACTGGGCTAGCAGGACTCCGGTGAACCGGGCTGTAGCGGGCTAACAGGACTCCGGTATTCATCGCGTGACATTTCCCCGAAGGGACAGACACAGGAATGAAGAAGGACACATGCCGGCCAGCCTAAGTGTTCCGGAGCAGTAGCAAGCTACCATGGCTCGGTGGAAACACTAGGAGACATTTCCCCGTAAGAGAGGCTACTAAAGATAAACAACTAGATGGTCAGATCCCACACATACCAAGCATTTCAATAACATACACACAATATGCTCGATATGTGCAAATACAACATGGCATCACAACATGACTCTACGACTCAAGTAATTTGTTCAATAGGCTCCGAGGAGCGAGATATTACAAACATGGGTCTCATGACCCAACAATCAGAGCATACAAATCAAAACACAAGCGGAAGCTATCATGTCTGGGTACAGACATCTATAACTGAAAAAGGCTGAGAAGCCTGAGTATCTACCAGATCCTGCCGGGGCACAAGATCGTAGCTGAGGTAACAAGCTAAACGTCGAAGTCCACGCGAAACTACTAGTGAGACCGAAGTCTCTCTGCAAAACATAAAATAGGCAAACGTGAGTACAAATGTACCCAGCAAGACTTACATCAGAACTAACTACATATGCATCATTATCAACAAAGGGGATGGTGGGGTTTAACTGCAGCAAGCCAGCTTTGACTCGGTGGCTACACTGAACTACGACTGCAATGTAACTCTTGAGGTGGCGCACATGAGTCCACATATTCACCATATCAATACACCACTATGGATCCGCTCCCGTCTCCCTACGAGAACGCCATCCATAGCACTCACACTTATCTTGCGTATTTTAGAGTATCCACTTTCACTTGTCTATGAACTGATATAAGCAACCCAGAAGTCCTTTACCACGGACACGGCTATTCGAATAGATGATATTAACCCTGCAGGGGTGTACTTCTTCATACATGTTTCCACCACTTAGTGTCTGCACACGACATGTGCTCGGCAGACTTCAAGCGAAAGCCGACGTGGGTGTAGACCACGACCTACCTAAACACCTAAGTCTCTAGTCCAGGTTTATTGCCTATTCGGGTTCCATCCATGAGGAGATCCGGCCGGAGTTTCGCTCACAGCCCCAAACGATGTGAACAGGGTTCCCGAGACACCAAACGGGCATCCGGTACACCGTGCCACATACCTACCGCATCACAGCCCACCCCTACGGTCAGCGCTGTCCACGGCCTCCAGTAAGCTACAAACACCAGAAACTACTTGCAACTCCTGGACAGAGGACAAGGGTGAATAAGAAGTCGAGCGGGGTCATATTTCAGGGCCCAATGTATGGTAGTAGCTGAATCATGGATCACAAACACAGAACTCAGTTCCTGAGGACGGCTGCAATGAGACAACCCACCATGTACTCCTACATGGCCTCTCACCGCTACCTTTACCAAATCGTGTTCACACACTTAGCTCACACACAGTAGGACATGTTCACACACCTCTGATTCATCCCCGATGAATCAGACCTGACTCAACTCTAAGCAGTAGCAGGCATGACAAACAAACATGAATGAGTAGGCACAACAGGGCTCAAACAACTCCTACTCATGCTAGTGGGTTTCATCTATTTACTGTGGCAATGACAGGTCATGCAAAGGATAAAGGGGTTCAGCTACCGCAGCAAGTAACAGTTGAATCGTTGTTGTCCTAATGCATTAAAAGAGAGCAGGAGCGAGAGAGTAGGATTGTATCGGAATGAACAAGGGGGTTTTGCTTGCCTGGCACTTCTGAAGATAACATTGAGTCTTCATCAGTGTCAACGATCACATCATCGGTATCACGTCTATCGAGAGGGGACAAATACCGGCAACATAGAAGGGAACACAATCAATGCAATGCACAATATGATGCATGATCATGACATGGCAAAATGAATGTGTTTTGAGCTAATGCAACTAGCAACAGATTAAATGAAGTTGGTTTGAATACAAGATTCAAATTCAAACTCCATATGTGATTATTTAAATGCCCTTTATATGATTTGTGCTAAACAACATCTATAAGTTGTTCTAACATGCATGAAAATGGTACAGATGGATTCCTTGAATTTTTTTGATAATTTTTCATATATAAATTATTTAATTTGGAGTTACGGTTGAATTTCTATGAATTTTAGAAGTTTTTACAATTTTCTGGAATTCCTGAGATAATAATAAATCCAGAAAATGATTTAACTGCGTCAGCCTGAAGCCAGCATGACGTCAGCGAGTCAACGGCCAGGTCCAGGTCAAACCTGACGTGTGGGGTCCACACGTCAGTGACACAGGAGCTAATCCCGGTCAAACCTAGCGCTGACTGGGGTTTGACCAGGGGTGGGGCCCACTGTCAGTGGCCTAGGGGGTTGGTTAGTGCGTCATTAGTGGCTAATGACAGCGCCACGTCACTGGCCACCGGAGTTCGGCCGGCGGCGACACGAAACGCGGCGGATGTTAACCGGGGTTGCGCTACGGGCGGCGGCTGGACGCGCGAAGGCCACCAGAAGGTAGCCCGTACACGGCCGCACCTAGCTGGCTGCACGAGGGGCTGTGGGGTGGCCGGAGACGACGGCGGCGAGCACTTCCGCGGTGGCCGGAGTTCGGGCGTGAACGGTGGCGAAGCTACGGCGCACTAGAGGAGAAAACGAGGAGGGCTACGTGCTCCTGGTGGTTCACCGAGCACGGTGACGTGCTCAGGCGCGGGCTGCGGTGGCCCTGGCCACGGCGGCGCCATGGCCGGCGGCGATGGGGTTTCGGCCTTGGTGGATAACCTAGCTACGGTGCGCGAACGACGAAACAGAGAGGGGGAAACGGACGGAGAGCTCACGTAGACCCTGTAGAGGTGGACGGCGAGCTTGAGGGAGGCCGGACGGGGACGGATTTGACGGCGGCGATCTGCGGTGGCCGAGGAGGGGAACGGCGAAGCTGGCCCCATCCAGGGCTTCCGGCGCCTTCCGTCTTGGTGAGGAGGAAGAGGGAGGACCGGCGGGGCTTCCTGGGGCGTCGGTGAGCCGTGGGGTGGCCGGTAGCCACGGTGGCTCTCGTCGGTGGCGGCGGCTCCGTTCGGGTGAGGAGAACAGAGGAGGGGGAGAGTATTCCGGGGAGAGGATGAGGACGCGGGAGAGTGAGGGAGAGAGGCAGGGAGGTGAGTGGCGTCTCCGGGCGTCGAGGAGGAAGCAGGAGTTGGCCAGGGGGAAGCAGGAGGTGGCCGAGGCCTCTCGGGCGCGCGCCACGCCTCGCCTCTGCCTACTGGCAGAGGAAGACGACAGGGGGGGAGGTGGAGATGGGCTGGGCCGTGCTGGGCCAGGTAAGTGGCGCCAGGTAACTTCCTTCTCTCTCTCTCTTTTATTTCTTTTCTATTTCTGTTATTTTGTTTTTGATTTGATTTAAAATACCAAATCATTTAATAAAATCCTGGAAACAATTATGGGTGCTTTCTGAATTATTTCAGTGACCCTTAACAATTTCCAACATTTATTTGAACATTTAAATTATTTATAGTATTTAAATGCCCAAAGTCAAATACAATATGATTAAATTCAAAAATCCAAAAATGACCTAAGAATATATTCATCATTTTTGGCAGAGGTTTCCACCTTAACTAGAGATCATGAACTTTTCTTAGGAACCTTTTGGGTTTATCGAAAAGATTTTAAATCACCCTAGTTGAGTTGATTTAATGCTAGGGTTTGAACATCCCCATTTCAATTTTAGGCAAAATTTAAACATGATGCAACACATGACTAGGCTAGCTCAGAGCAACCAGAAGCTAGGGATGTGACACGGATGGAGTCTTCCTCAACCTCTCCCTCTCTCCTTGCTGGATCAAGGCGTGGGAGACGTCACCGGGCTGTACGTGTGTTGAACGCAGAGGTGCCGTCCGTTCGGCACTAGGATCTCCGGTGATTTGAATCACGACGAGTACGACTCCATCAACCCCGTTCACTTGAACGCTTCCGCTTAGAGATCTACAAGGGTATGTGGATGCACTCTTCGTCCCCTCGTTGCTGGTCTCTCCATAGATAGATCTTGGTGACACGTAGGAAAATTTTGAATTTATGCTATGTTCCCCAACAGTGGCATCATGAGCTAGTCTATTGCGTAGATTCTTTGCATGAGTAGAACACAAAGTAGTTGTGGGCGTTGATGTTGTTCAATATGCTTACCGTTACTAGTCCAATCTTGTTTCGACGGTATTGTGGGATGAAGCGGCCCGGACCGACCTTACACGTACTCTTACGTGAGACAGGTTCCACCGAATGACATGCACTTGGTGCATAAGGTGGCTAGCGGGTGCCAGTCTCTCCCACTTTAGTCGGAACAGATTCGATGAAAAGGGTCCTTATGAAGGGTAAATAGCAATTGGCATATCACGTTGTGGTTTTGCGTAGGTAAGAAACGTTCTTGCTAGAAACCCATAGCAGCCACGTAAAACATGCAAACAACAATTAGAGGACGTCTAACTTGTTTTGGCAGGGTATGTTATGTGATGTGATATGGCCAAGAAGAATGTGATGAATGATATGTGATGTATGAGATTGATCATGTTCTTGTAATAGGAATCACGACTTGCATGTCGATGAGTATGACAACCGGCAGGAGCCATAGGAGTTGTCTTCATTTGTTGT
Organism: Triticum dicoccoides; assembly: GCF_002162155.2. Taxonomy (NCBI): domain Eukaryota; kingdom Viridiplantae; phylum Streptophyta; class Magnoliopsida; order Poales; family Poaceae; genus Triticum; species Triticum dicoccoides. Next base: position 301,766,678 of record NC_041391.1, on the reverse strand, counting down.
ATGACCTGTGTGTCATTGAACAACGCCATGTAATTACTTTACTTTATTGCTAACCGGTAGCCATAGTAGTAGAAGTAATAGTTGGTGAGACAAATTCATGAAGACACGATGATGGAGATCATGATGATGGAGATCATGATGTCATGCCGGTGACGATGATGATCATGGAGCCCCGAAGATGGAAATCAATGGAGCTATATGATATTGGCCATATCATGTCACTACTATATAATTGCATGTGATGTTTATTATGTTTATGCATCTTGTTTACTCAGAACGACGGTAGTAAATAAGATGATCCCTTACAACAATTTCAAGAAGTGTTCTCCCCTAACTGTGCACCGTTGCTAAAGTTCGTCGCTTCTAAGCACCACGTGATGATCGGGTGTGATAGATTCTTACGTTCAAATACAACGGGTGTTGACGAGCCTAGCATGTACAGACATGGCCTCGGAACACATGCAATACACTTAGGGTTAACTTGACGAGCCTAGCATGTACAGACATGGCCTCGGAACACAGAGACCGAAAGGTCGAGCATGAGTCGTAAAGTAGGTACGATCAACATGAAGATGTTCACCGATGATGACTAGTCCGTCTCATGTGATGATCGGACACGGCCTAGTTGACTTGGATCATGTAATCACTTAGATGACTAGAGGGATGTCTATCTGAGTGGGAGTTCATAAGATGAACTTAATTATCCTGAACATAGTCAAAAGGTTTTCGCAAATTATGTCGTAAGCTCGCGCTTTAGTTCCACTTTTTAGATATGTTCCTAGAGAAAATATAGTTGAAAGTTGATAGTAGCAATTATGCGGACTATAGAAAGCTTATGTCCTTAATGCACTGCTCAGTGTGCTGAACCCCAAACGTCGTTTGTGGATGTTGCGAACATCGAACATACACGTTTTGATAACCACGTGATAGTTCAGTTAAACGGTTTAGAGTTGAGGCACTAAAGACGTTTTCGAAACATCGCAGAACATATGAGATGTTTCAAGGGCTGAAATTGGGATTTCAGGCTCGTGCCCACGTCAAGAGGTATGAGACCTCCACGATTTTCTTAGCCTGCAAACTAAGGGAGAAAAGCTCAATCGTTGAGCTTGTGCTCAGATTGTCTGAGTGCAACAATCACTAGAATCAAGTGGGAGTTGATCTTCCAGATGAGATAGTGATGTTTCTCCAAAGTCATTACCACCAAGCTGCTAGAGCTTCGTGATGAACTATGATATATCAGGGACATATATGATGATCCTTGAGATATTCGCAATGTTTGACACCGCGAAAGTAGAAATCAAGAAGGAGCATCAATTGTTGATGGTTGGTGAAACCACTAGTTTCAAGAAGGGCAAGGGCACGAAGGGATACTTCATGAAACGGCAATTCAGCTGTTGCTCTAGTGAAGAAACCCAAGGTTGAACCCAAACTCGACACTGAGTGCTTCTGTAATAAGGGGAACATCCACTGGAGCAGAATTACCCTAGATACTTGGTAGATGAGAAGGCTGGCAAGGTCGATAGAAGTATATTGGATATACATTGTGTTAATGTGTACTTTACTAGTACTCCTAGTAGCACTAGGGTATTAGATACCGGTTCAGTTGCTAAGTGTTAGTAACTCGAAATAAAAGCTACGGAATAAACGGAGACTAGCTAAAGGTGAGATGACGATATGTGTTGGAAGTATTTCCAAGGTTGATCAAATATCGTACGCTCCCTCTACCATCGAGATTGGTATTAAAACCTAAATAATTGTTACTTGGTGTTTGCATTGAGCATAGACATGACTGGATTATGTCTATCGCAATACGGTTATTCATTTAAGTAGAATAATGGTTACTCTATTTATTTGAATAATACCTTCAATGGTCTTGCACCTAAAATGAATGATTCATTGAATCTCGATCATAGTGATACACATGTTCATGCCAAAAGATATAAGATAGTAATGATAGTACCACCTACTTGTGGCACTGCCACGTAAGTCATATCGGTATAAAACGCATGAAGAAGCTCCATGTTGATGGATCTTTGGGCTCACTCATTTTTGAAAAGTTTGAGACATGCGAACCATGTCTATTGGTGTATATGCATGAAACTCCATGCAAATGGACCGTTTGAACTCACTTGATTTTTAATCACTTGAGACATGCAAATCATACCACATGGGCAAGATGACTGAAAGCCTCGTTTTTAGTAAAATGGAACTAGAAAGCAACTTGTTGGAAGTAATACATTTTGATGTGTGCAGTCCAATGAGTGCCGAGGCATGTAGTGGATATCGTTATGTTCTTACTTCACAGATGATTTGAGTAGATGTTGAGTATATTTACTTGATGAATCACGAGTCTGAATTATTGAAAGGTTCAAGTAATTTTAGGGTGAAGTTGAAAGATCATCGTGACAAGAGGATAAAATGTCTATGATATGATCATAGAGATGAATATCTGAATTACGAGTTTGGCACAGAATTAAGACATTGTGGAAATTGTTTCACAACTAATATAGCCTGGAACACCATAGTGTGATGGTGTGTCCGAACATCATAACTGCACCCTATTGGATATGATGCATACCATGATGTCTCTTATCGAATTACCATGATAGTTTATGGGTTAGGCATTAGAGACAACCACATTCACTTTAAAAGGGGCACCACGTAATTCCGATGAGATGACACCGTATGAACTATGGTTTAGAGAAACCTAAGCTGTCATTTCTTAAAAGTTTGGGGCTGCGACGCTTATGTGAAAAAGTTTCAGGCTGATAAGCTCGAACCCAAAGCGGATAAATGCATCTTCATAGGACACCCAAAACAGTTGGGTATACCTCCTGTCTCAGATCTGAAAGCAATAAGGGATTGTTTCTAGAATCGGGTCCTTTCTCGAGGAAAAATTTCTCTCGAAGGAATTGAGTGGGAGGATGGTGGAGACTTGATGAGGTTATTGAACCGTCACTTCAACTAGTGTATAGCAGGGCACAGGAAGTTGTTCCTGTGGCACCTACACCAGTTGAAGTGGAAGCTTATGATAGTGATCATGAAACTTCAGATCAAGTCACTACCAAACCTCGTGGGATGACAAGGATGCGTACTACTTCAGAGTGGTACGTAATCCTGTCTTGGAAGTCATGTTGCTAGACAACAATGAACCTACAAGCTATGGAGAAGCGATGGTGGGCCCGGATTCCGATAAATGGCTCGAGGCCATAAAATCCGAGAGAGAATCCATGTAAGGAAACAAAGTGTAGACTTTGACAGAACAGCTCGATGGTCATAAGGCTGTTGAGTGCAGATGGATTTTAAAAGGAAGACGGACAATGATGGTAAATGTCACCATTAAGAAAGCTCGACTTGTCGTTAAGATGTTTTCCGACAAGTTCAAAGAGTTGACTACGATGAGACTTTCTCACTCGTAGCGATGCTAAGAGTCTGTTGGAATTATATTAGCGATTACTGCTTTATTTATGAAATCTTGTAGATAGGATGTCAAAACATTGTTTCCTCGATGATTTTCTTGAGGAAAGTTTGTATGTGATACAACCGGAAGGTTTTGTCAATCCTGAAAGATGCTAATAAGTATGCAAAGCTCCATTAATCCTTCTGAGGACTGGAGTAAGCATCTCGGAGTTGGAATGTATGCTTTGATGAGATGATCAAAGATTTTGGGTGTATACAAAGTTTATGAGAAACTTGTATTTCCAAAGAAGTGAGTGGGAGCACTATAGAATTTCTGATGAGTATATGTTGTTGACATATTGTTGATCAGAAATGACGTAGAATTTCTGGAAAGCATATAGGGTTATTTGGAAAGTGTTTTTCAATGGAAAGCCTGGATTAAGCTACTTGAGCATTGAGCATCAAGATCTATAAGGATAGATCAAAACGCTTAAATGGTACTTTCAAATGAGCACATACCTTGACATGATCTTGAAGGTGTTCAAGATGGACCAGTCAAAGAAGGAGTTCTTGCCTGAGTTGTAAGGTACGAAGTTAAGACTTAAAGCTCGACCACGGCAGAACAGAGAGAAAGGATGAAGGTCGTCCCCTATGCTTAGACATAGGCTCCATAGTATGCTATGCTGTGTATCGCACCTGATATGTGCCTTGCCACATGTCTGGCTAGAGGGTACGAAGGTGATCTAGGAGTAGATCACCAGATAGCGTTCAAAATTATCCTTAGAGGAATAAGGATATGTTTCTCGATTATGGAGGTGATAAAGAGTTCGACGTAAAGAGTTACGTCGATGCAAGCTTAACACCTATCCGGATAGCTCTGAGTAGAGATACAGGATACGTATAATGGAGCAACAATTTAGAATAGCTCCAAGTAGAACAGTTATTTGGAATAGCTCCAAAAAGAACGTGGTAGCTGCATCTAGGAGATGACATAGAGATTTGTAAAGCACACACGGATCTGAAAAGGTTCAGACCCGTTGACTAAAACCTCTCTCACAAGCATAACATGATCAAACCCAGAACTCATCGAGTGTTAATCACATGGTAAATGTGAACTAGATTATTGACTCTAGTAAACTCTTTGGGTGTTAGTCACATGGGGATGTGATCTTGAGTGTTAATCACATATCGATGTGAACTAGATTATTGACTCTAGTGCAAGTGGGAGACCGTTGGAAATATGCCCTAGAGGCAATAATAAATTGATTATTATTATATTTCCTTGTTCATGATAATCGTTTATTATCCATGCTAGAATTGTATTGATAGGAAACTCAGATACATGTGTGGATACATAGACAACACCATGTCCCTAGTAAGCCTCTAGTTGACTAGCTCGTTGATCAATAGATGGTTACGGTTTCCTGACCATGGACATTGGATGTCATTGCTAAAGGGATCACATCATTAGGAGAATGATGTGATGGACAAGACCCAATCCTAAGCCTAGCACAAAGATCGTGTAGTTCGTATGCTAAAGCTTTTCTAATGTCAAGTATCATTTCCTTAGACCATGAGATTGTGCAACTCCCGGATACCGTAGGAATGCTTTGGGTGTACCAAACGTCACAACGTAACTGGGTGACTATAAAGGTGCACTACAGGTATCTCCGAAAGTGTTTGTTGGGTTGGCACGAATCGAGACTAGGATTTGTCACTCCGTGTAAACGGAGAGGTATCTCTGGGCCCACTTGGTAGGACATCATCATAATGTGCACAATGTGATCAAGTAGTTGATCACGGCATGATGTGTTACGGAACGAGTAAAGAGACTTGCCGGTAACGAGATTGAGCAAGGTATCGGTATACTGACGATCGAATCTCGGGCAAGTATAATACCGCTAGACAAAGGGAATTGTATACGGGATCGATTGAGTCCTTGACATCGTGATTCATCCGATGAGATCATCGTGGAACATGTGGGAGCCAACATGGGTATCCAGATCCCGCTGTTGGTTATTGACCGGAGAACATCTCGGTCATGTCTGCATGGTTCCCGAACCCGTAGGGTCTACACACTTAAGGTTCGATGACGCTAGGGTTAAAGGAAGTTTGTATGTGGTTACCGAATGTTGTTCGGAGTCTCGTATGAGAGCCCGGACAGCACGAGGAGTTCCGGAATGGTCCGGAGGTAAAGATTTATATATGGGAAGTCCTGTTTTGGTCGCCGGAAAAGTTTCGCACTTTATCGGTATTGTACCGGGAGTGCCGAAAGGGGTCCGGGGGTCCACCGGGGGGGTCCGCCCGCCCCAGTGGGCCACATGGGCTGTAGGGGGTGCGCCTTGGCCTATATGGGCCAAGGGCACCAGCCCCAAGAGGCCCATGCACCAAGGAAACTTGGGGAGGGAAGAGTCCTCAAGGGGGAAGGCACCTCCGAGGTGCCTTGGGGAGGATGGACTCCTTCCCCCCTCTTGGCCGCACCCCTTCCTTGGAGGAAGGGGCAAGGCTGCGCCTCCCCCCTCTCCCTTGCCCCTATATATAGTGGAGGGGAGGGAGGGCATCCATACTAGAAGCCCTGGCGCCTCCCTCCCTCCCGTGACACCTCCTCCTCTCCCGCAGGTGCTTGGCGAAGCCCTGCAGGATTGCCACGCTCCTCCATCACCACCACGCCGTTGTGATGCTGCCGGATGGAGTCTTCCTCAACCTCTCCCTCTCTCCTTGCTGGATCAACGTGTGGGAGACGTCACCGGGCTGTACGTGTGTTGAACGCGGAGGTGCCGTCCGTTCGGCACTAGGATCTCTGGTGATTTGAATCACGACGAGTACGACTCCATCAACCCCGTTCACTTGAACGCTTCTGCTTAGCGATCTACAAGGGTATGTAGATGCACTCTCCTTCCCCTCGTTGCTGGTCTCTCCATAGATAGATCTTGGTGACACATAGGAAAATTTTGAATTTATGCTACGTTCCCCAACATTAACTTTAGATCCCACATATTTGGAGAATGTTCAATCTTATGAAATTTATGATAAAAGTGGATTTGCATGCATGTGGATCCCACTATAGTTAATGTTAATTCCACTATTTTGGAACAGTGTCAACTTTGCATGCATGTGGATCGTGTTGAAAATATTTTATGTGATAGCTATATTGTTAAATTTTCTTATGATCTTACATGTAATTATTATGAGAGAGGAAAATATGGCTGTAGAAATTTTCATGTTACTGAATTACCTCTCTTCATGTTGAGATTTCAATCATCTCTTTCTTCTTCCTTGCATATGCTAGTTTTTGCTTTCCTTGGTAATTTGTTTGATTATAAAATGCCTATGCAGAGGAAGTATGTTAGACTTATATGTGTTTGTCACATGCTATTTGATGTTCTCTTTGTGCTTCAATTCTTATCTTTCATGCGAGCATCATTAAAATTATCGATGCCTAGATAGGGGCGTTAAACGATAGAGCTTGTTGGGAGGCAACCCAATTTTATTTTTGTTCTTTACTTTTTGCTCCTATTTAGTATTAAATAATCCATCTATATTCTGTTTAGATGTGGTTTTATGTTTTAATTAGTGTTTGTGCCAAGTAGAACCTATAGGATCATCTTGGGTGATAGTTAATTTGATTCTGCTGAAAAACAGAAACTTTTGCGCGCATGAGAATAATTTTAATAAATCACAGAAATGTGGTTTTTAGTTGATTATTTTTGCAGTAGATCAATAGACAAATTGCCTAGGACTTTCTATTTTGGTATGATTTTTAGGGTTCCAGAAGTACTCGAAAGTTACAGATTGCTACAGATTGTTCTGTTTTTGACAGATCCTGTTTTTCGTGTGTTGTTTGCTTATTTTGATGCATCTATGGCTAGTATCGGGGGGTATGAACCGTAGATAAGTTGGAATACAGTAGGTTTAACACAAATATAAATAAGGAATGAATTCATTATAGTACCTTATGTGGTGGTTTTTCTTTCTTGCAGTAACGGAGCTCATGAGATTTCCTGTTGAGTTTTGTGTTGTGAAGTTTTCAAGTTTTGGGTAAAGATTTTATGGACTATGGAATAAGGAGTGGCAAGAGCCTAAGATTGGATATGCCCATGGCACCCCAAGATAATACAACGACAACCAAAATCCTAATTTTGGGGATGCCCCGGAAGGCATCCCCTCTTTCGTCTTCATCTATCGGTAACTTTACTTGGAGCTATATTTTTATTCACCACATGATATGTGTTTTGCTTGGAGCGTCTTGTATGATATGAGTCTTTGATTTTTAGTTTACCACAATCATCCTTGCTGTACACACCTTTTGGGAGAGACACACTTGATCTAGAATTTATTAGAATACTCTATGTGCTTCACTTATATCTTTTGAGCTAGATAGTTTTTGCTCTAGTGCTTCACTTATACTTTTTAGAGCACGGCGGTGGCTTGATTTTGTAGAAATTGTTGATCTCTCATGCTTCAGTTATATTATTTTGTGAGTCTTTTAGAACAGCATGGTATTTGCTATGGTTATAAATTTGGTCCTAGAATGATGGGCATCCAAGTTGGGTATAATAAAAACTATCATGGGAAGTGAATTGGATGCTATGATCAATTTGATGCTTGATAATTGTTTTAAGGTATGAGGATGGTAATATTAGAGTCATGCTAGTTGGGTAATTGTGAGTTTAAGAAATACTTGTGTTAAAGTTTGTGTTTCCCGTAGCATGCATGTATGGTGAACCGTTATGCGATGAAGTTGGAGCATGATTTATTTATTGATTGTCTTCCTTATGCGTGGAGGTCGGGATCGCGCGATGGTTAACTCCTACCAACCCTTCCCCTAGGAGCATGCGTGCAGTACTTTGTTTTGATTACTTCTAGATTTTTGCAATAAGTATATGAGTTCTTTATGACTAATGTTGAGTCCATGGATTATACACACTCTCATTCTGCCACCATTGCTAGCCTCTCTTGTGCCGCACAACTTTCACCGGTACCATACACCCACCATATACCTTCCTCAAAACAGCCACCATACCTACCTATTATGGCATTTCCATAGCCTTTCCGAGATATATTGCCATGCAACTTTCCACCGTTCCATTTATTATGACACGCTCCATCATTGTCTTATTGCTTTTGCATGATCATGTTGTTGACATCGTATTTGCGGCAAATCCACATTTATAATTCTTTCATACATGTCACTCTTGATTCATTGCATATCCCGGTACACCGCCGGAGGCATTCACATAGAGTCATATTTTGTTCTAAGATTTTTGAGTTGTAAGTAAACAAAAGTGTGTTGATCTTCATTATTAGAGCATTGTCCCAAGTGAGGAAAGGATGATGGAGACTATGATTCCACCACAAGTCGGGATGAGACTCCGAACTTTATGAAAAAATAATAAAAGAGACCAAAGAAGCCCATAAAAAGAAGAGAAAAGAGGCCAAAGAATCCCACCAAAATAAAATAAAAGGAAAAAAAGAAAAAAAGAAAAAAAAAAGAGAAAAAGAGAGAAGGGACAATGTTACTATCCTTTTACCACACTTGTGCTTCAAAGTAGCACAATGATCTTCATGATAGAGAGTCTCTTATGTTGTCACTTTCATATACTAGTGGGAATGTTTCATTATAGAACTTGGCTTGTATATTCCAATGATGGGCTTCCTCAAAATGCCCTAGGTCTTCATGAGCAAGCGAGTTGGATGCACACGCACTTAGTTTATTTTTGAGTTTTCATATACTTATAGCTCTAGTGCATCCGTTGCATGGCAATCCCTACTCACTCACATTGATATCTATTAATGGGCCTCTCCATAGCCCGTTGCTACACCTAGTTGATGTGAGACTATCTTCTCCTTTTTTTCTTCTCCACAACCACCATTCTATTCCACATAAAGTGCTATGTCCATGGCTCATGCTCATGTATTGCGTGAAGATTGGAAAAGTTTGAAAATACTAAAGTATGAAACAATTGCTTGGTTGAAACCGGGGTTGTGCATGATTTAAATAATCTGTGTGATGAAGATAGAGCATAGCCAGACTATATGATTTTGTAGGGATAACTTTCTTTGGCCATGTTATTTTTAGAAGACATGATTACTTCGTTAGTATGCTTGAAGTTTTATTACTCTTATGTCAATATGAACTTTTATTTTGAATCATTTGGATATGAACATTCATGCCACAATAAAGAAAAATACATTGAGAAATATGCTAGGTAGCATTCCACATCAAAAATTCCGTTTTTATCATTTACCTACTCGAGGACGAGCAGGAATTAAGCTTGGGGATGCTTGATACGTCTCCAACGTATCTACAATTTTTGATTGTTCCATGCTATTAAATTACCCGTTTTGGATGTTTATGGCCTTTACTTTACACTTTTATTCCATTTTTGGGACTAACCTACTAACCGGAGGCGCAGCCCGAATTGCAGTTTTTTTGCCTATTTCAGTGTTTCGAAGAAAAGGAATATCAAATGGAGTCCAAACGGAATGAAACCTTCGAGAGCGATCTTTTTGGAACAAACGCACACTACAAGAAATATGTCAACTTGTGACCCTCACTATTGCCCGCTGAAAGGTCATAGTTTTTCATTTGCGACCTTTTTGTGACCAAAAACAGAAGGTCAAAAGCTAGCGGTCGTAAACTGAAATTAGTGACCTTCTTTGTGATATGTAAAAGGTCATTGGTTCCATGACCAAAATTTTGGTCACTAGCAACCTCCTCAGGCCACGTAGGCATCCAGCGTGGCAAGCTGATGTGGCACAAGAATCAGCCCGGTCCAATTCGGTGTTTTACATGGGCCGAGCCCAACAATTCAGCCTATTTGTTCTTTTTTCTTATATTAATTTTGGTCAGGTAGATGGGCCAAGACCAACAATTAATCCTTCTCATTTTTGGGCCATGGCCTTTTCGGCTAAACAGTTTTATTTTTCCTTTTTCAAAAAATTCCTCTAGTTAGATGGGTCCCAGTGGTCAAGTTCTAGTAAGTGGGCCCCTTTTGTCAATGTCTTTTTCTTCTGATTTTGATTTGGCAGTAACCAATGTTACAAGTAAAACAACAACCAGAATACTTCAAGTAACAGCAACCAGAATCAATCTATATACAATGACAATCAATGTTACAATCTCTATGAATATTGGGATCCTGCTCCAGTCATCGCACATGTACAAATTCTACTAGTGTAATAACACATATACAAGTAGAATCACTGTTAAACATATGCAGTGACAATCGGCACAAACTGGGCCCCTGCTCCAATCATATGAAACATATGCACGACTCAATGGGCGACCATACTTGACTAGGCCATGACCTTCATTACACTGGACTAACAGAATGACAATATGAACTATCAACATGCCTTCCACGGTTGCCCTGTTACATGAACCAGAAGAGAAGAATCAAAAAATTTGGGGCCAATATATTATGAACAAACCAATCAAAAAAAAGTTCTTTATAATGAGAAGACAAATTCAGCTAGTACAATGCTTTCATTCTCCAGCAAGTTAAAATGAGATAATCATTCATAAAAGAAAGGTGACGAAAGAAAATAGAGCATTTTACTCATAGCATGCAAAGTATCAATATTCTGCTAAACATATACAAGTGTAAATGTCAACTATCTTACACCCAAATGAATGACTGCTTGTGGAAGAAATATGTTAAACCAGGTTAGTTGTAACGGAGAGGGGCTGACTTACATTTGCCGTAGTGGTCGATTGTGGCCTGAACAAATCTGTTGTAGTCATCGGGGTCTGCGATGTCCCCGAGGAGAATGATCACGTCCGGTGCGCTGAGCTCGAAGGTGCGGTCGACGACCTGCCACAGGATCCACTCCCTCCTTGCTACCAGGGCAAGGCATGCCCCCTTGGTGGTGTACTGGTAAGCCAGTTGCTGCATGTAGAAGAGAAGATCCCAAGTTGTTTGGAGTTAACAACGAAAGTACTGTATAATGGTTAGAACATGTATATTCAATATGTCAAGTAGGAAAGCAGAGTTCTAGCAGAGTAGCATAAGAAGCAGAGGAATTCTGACTCTGTAACAAGAGGAAACGGAGTTGTCCTGTGCAACAAGAGGAATTCTGATTCTGTAACAAGAGGTAGAATTAGCATCACTAGCGCTGTTGCTGTTGTTTGCATATTACATAAGTAGTTGTCTGCCTAGGAAAATAGAGAGGTATATGCAGTAGGAACACGCAATGTGATGACAGTATGAGTTCACTATAACTCTGGAAGTAAAAAGAACATAAATTCATTTGGGTTGATTTGTACACAGCCAAGAAAAACTTCTTACAAATAAATTCATGGAAGCATATCATCCTTTTAGTCCCTCACCCATATCTCCTAGTAGTATTACATAATACCTAGTGAGTGATCTAGCAATGTACTATACAAGAGAGTATATATTTGTACTGATTCCTGCAGCCAGCTTCTATCAGTAACATGCATGTATATATTGAAGTAAACGTAACAGAGAGTATCTTTGGAAACATTCAAAATATATTCAATGTTAAAGCTGCATCTTACAACTCAAGGAGCCACATGAAATCCATGGAAGGACCTTACTGTGACAATTCACTTGTATAGTCCCGCCTCATGTGCATAATGCCGTTGCAAACAAAATTGTTGGTAAAGTTGCATAAATACATGTGTCTAAGTTAGAAATCACTAGAGTGTCAGACTCATGCATCTAACAACAGGCCCATGCATTTGCAACAGGAAAGTACTCCCAAAACCCTTTGTAAACTGAGAACACCTAGGCAGTAAGCACTAAGCACAAAGACAACAGGATTGAGCTCTTCACATGCTCATGGCATACTTAGGAGATTAGTGTTGAATACAATGTCTTGCATTTACTGAGAAAAACATATACAATGCCATTTACTGAAGCTGTGTGTAAACATGACTAAGCTTGACATATATAGGGAAGAAAAAATTTGAATAAGATAGAAGTTAACGACCTTATAGCTTTGAATGGAAACCCATAGCAAGCATATATAAAATGGAAACCCATAGCAAGCATATATAAAAATTATCGGGGTTGGTGGAATGGATGAGCTGTAGGCAGCTCACACAGGACGATGACAAGAACCTGCAGACCGCGAAGGCAAGAAGGTCAGAGAAGGAGCCCAACAGAGCAACAATCGAATGAAGCAGGACATCTAGTTGGTCTGTCCAACCTTGATGTCCAGAAATGGCGAGGACGCAACACACATCAGCCCTTTCTTGCGTTCTGCAGGTTGCAGCTTCTCTGCGAAAAATTATGAATTCATAGAAAAATATCAGTACTAGAAGAATATGAAGTGGATGCTAAGGATTAAAATAGACTATGTGCAGTGGCCGTAAGCATCGATTGTGGAAACAGTAGCACTGGCTACTAGGGCTACAACGACACCAAGCAATTCAACGAAGCAACGACCGCCATACAGAGCTAAGCACTGACTACTACGACTAGTAAGTGTTCGTAAATCAAAATAGATCATTCCAAACTGTTATAAGGTCATATTGGATAATAGAGATCGCAATTATTCTAACTGAACTACACAAGAGTACGTCTTCTGCAGCACAGCACAAAAGAAAATTTTGTTACTCCGGAATAACAAAAAAATTGTGCTCCATGTGTTTTGTTTAGAAATAAACTACAATCACGCATCTGAAACAAAGTAAATAAGTGTAGCTGTGCACAATCAGGCGCACTGTAGTAGTGCGTAATCACGCCGAAGTGTACTAAACTCTACTCAAGCGCAGGCAATGGCACCGAATCAGCCAACGAACGAACCAGAGCACATTAACCAAACCGCCATCCCCCCCGTGCACTGCAGCGAGGTCAACCGGGCGGAGCGGCACGTGAGGTGCGAAACAAAGGGGCTGAGCATGAATGATCCTTGGCCAGTTGTGAGCGCCTGCTGCCATGGAACCGGCCACCACAAATCCGACGAACCACTACAGCAACTAGCATTTGACCTTATAACCCGATGCTAGATGCATTAGATCACGGTTGACTGCAAATACCAGATGCACTGATGCAGAACTCTTTCAGGATCCGCTACAAGTCTACAACATCAATCATTTAAATAACAGAGTACTACTAGTTGCAGCATCTCCTAGATGAGTCACTACAGAGACAAGGCTGTCACAAATCAACAAAGCTTCTGGATAATCGAGCGACTTGCAAGCGTCGTCCTTGACCTGGAAGTTGTAGGTCCAGTTCCATCCGGGCAGGATGGGTCAGTTGGTGCCCAGCATGCCATCCTGCCAGCAGTTCTTCCGCTGCTGGATGCCGTCCCTGCATATGTGAGCCAAAACTAAAAAATGTTCAAACCAACACTTGCTTGCCATCACTCACTCTAAACCCATGACTGTAATGACTCAGCCTGCATACGAGAGCAGTGTGGGGAGTGGGGAGTGAGCATACCAGGTGATGAGGAGCGGCTCGTCGAGGCTATTGAGGACGTTGACAGCGACATTGTAGTTTATGGTAACGTTGACGACGGGGCCACGTCGCAGCCGCTGCCTCTGGCTGCCTGACGGGGCTTGCTCGAGCCGGACTTGGCGGTGGCGGTGGCATCCGGGTCGTCGGAGAGGTCGACCGTGGCGAGGGCCTCCGTGGTGGCCGTGACCGGGTCCGGGTCTAGGTCGTCCCTATCGAGGCTGCTGTCGGGCGGTGCCCGGGAGGGAGGCCGCGAACGAGGTGGAGGAGGAGCCACGGTGGAAGGGGGAGACACGGCTCGGGGAGGTGAAGCCAGTGTTGCTCCCGCTGCGCTGCCGCCCGCGCACGGTTCATGGCGGGCTCACCGGAGCGGGGAGGGGTTTGGGTAGAGGACGGCGGCGGATTGGGTTGGGCTACGTGGGGGGTAGGGATAGGGGCGATGGCGTATTGAGATCTGAGGGAGGGAGAGGGTTAGGGTTGGAGAGAGGGTTGCGATAGTCGGCGTCGGGACGGAGGAGCGGGGACGCAGTGGGCACGCCGGCCGATGACGGCTGCGAGATGGGGCTCTGCGCGGCGCAGAGCACCAGCGCGGCTACCACCAGGAGCAGGCCGTGACGTCGTGGCTGCGGCGGCGAAGGACGAGCGCTTGGGTTGGATCTGGATCGGGGAAAGGCGGCAGAGAGGGGGAGAGAGAGGCGGGCGTGGGCTGCTTAGGGTTTGGATTGGGCTGCAGATAGGTGGACGGTTCAGATCGACTAGAATGGACGGTTCAGATCGGCTAAGGGGGTGATCTGTGGGAAGAGCCCTGATTGGTTCAGAAAATTTATGGTTTAAAATAGTTTCTAAGTACTAAAACTATGGGTGTTTTGTGAAGCAGCTATCAAAAATATTTTGCAAAATGGCATCACACAAATTTTCACTCAAATTAGACCAGATTTTATGGATGAGCACCAATTTGTATGCATTTCTGATCTTTCTATCTATTTTTAATCATTTTTCGAGCGCCCAAAATGAGCTTTTTTTGAAGGACCTACCAAATAATTGTAGCAAAATTGTACCAAATCAATTTTCTAAAATACTAGCCCATATTTAATGCACAATTGACCAAATGGTTGGGTGTAAAAAGTTTTGACCCACCTCTCGTGAAAAAGACAAATTTCTACCAATTTAGCTGGAAGCGGGACAAATTTGAACTGCAACTGCCTCATAGTTTGCTATTTATTTTTTCCAAAAATCATTTGTAGGTACAAAA
This sequence comes from Triticum dicoccoides, assembly GCF_002162155.2. NCBI lineage: Eukaryota > Viridiplantae > Streptophyta > Magnoliopsida > Poales > Poaceae > Triticum > Triticum dicoccoides. The sequence continues at coordinate 301,751,600 of NC_041391.1, read as the reverse complement.
GTATCTATTTAATCAGAGAAACACCAAAAGTTTTCCAAGATTCAACCACTACCTAGGAACGGTCAAGCCCGCCGTTTTGACCACATTTTGAAACGTGCATAAAAAATTCAAAAAAAAAATCAAAAAATTGGAAAACATTCGTATTGTGTCAATATATGTGACCAAGTTTCCAGGAAAAATAATAAACTTGTAATACAGAAATTATTTTAAAAAAGTGTTCTCAGAAATGAGCTGTCATGCGTGAAGATTCATGGCTTTCAAGCCAAATGATCAATCTTATGGCCACATTCATGGCATATTTTGTTCAAATTATCTCATATTGTGCACAAGGGTGCATCTTGGAATTCCAAACTATGTTGCCTAAGGGAGTTTTCACTTTCGTTACACAAAAGAGCCATTTTCCATTTTTCGAGTGCCCCAAATGAGGTTTTTTTGTGAAGGAACTACCAAATAATTCTTGCAAAATTGGACCAAATTATTTTCCTAAAATACTAGGCCATATTTAATGCATAATTGACCAAATGGTTGGGTGTAAAAAGTTTTGATCCACCTCTCGTGAAAAAGACAAATTTCCGCTGATTGAGTAGGAAGCTGGTCAAATTTGAACTGCAGCTGCCTCATAGTTTGCTCTTTATTTTTTCCAAAAATAATTTCTAGGTACATAAGTATCTATTTAATCATAGAAACATCAAAAGTTTTCCAAGATTCAACCACTATCTAGGAACGGTCAAGCCCGCCGTTTTGACCACATTTTGAAACGGGCATAAAAAATTCAAAAAAATTCAAAAAATTGGAAAACCTTCACATTGTGTCATTATATGTGAACAAGTTTCCAGGAAAAATAATAAACTTGTAATACGTAAATTATTTTAAAAAAGGGTTCTCAGAAATGAGATGTCATGCGTGAAGATTCATGGCTTTCAAGCCAAATGATCAATCTTATGGCCACATTCATGGCATAGTTTGTTAAAATGATCTCATGTTGTGCACAAGGGTGCATCTTGTAATGCCAAACAATGTTGCCTAAGGGAGTTTTCACTTTCATCGCATAAAAGAGCCATTTTCCATTTTTCGAGTGCCCCAAGTGAGGTTTTTTTGTGAAGGACCTACCAAATAATTCTTGCAAAATTGGACCAAATCATTTTTTAAATACTAGGACATATTTAATGCACAATTGACCAAATGGTTGGGTGTAAAAAGTTTTGACCCACCTCTCGTGAAAAAGACAAATTTCTACCGATTCAGCTGGAAGCGGGTCAAATTTGAACTGCAGCTGCCTCATAGTTTGCTTTTTATTTTTTCCAAAAATCATTTGTAGGTACAAAATTATCTATTTAATCAGAGAAACACCAAAAGTTTTCCAAGATTCAACCACTAGCTAGGAACGGTCAAGCCCGCCATTTTGACCGCATTTTGAAACGGGCATAAAAAATTAAAAAAAAATCAAAAAATTGGAAAACCTTCGCATTGTGTCAGTATATGTGAACAAGTTTCCAGGAAAAATAATAAACTTGTAATACGGAAATTATTTTAAAAAAGTGTTCTCAGAAATGAGCTATCATGCGTGAAGATTCATGGCTTTCAAGCTAAATGATCAATCTTATGGCCACATTCATGGCATAGTTTGTTAAAATGATCTAATATTGTGCACAAGGGTGAATCTTGCAATTCCAAACAATGTTGCCTAAGGAAGTTTTCATTTTTTGTGCACGAAAAAACCATTTTCCTTTTTCTGAGTGCCCGAAAGGAGTATTTTTTGTGAAGGACCTCCCATATAAAATACTAGGCCATATTTAATGCACAACTGACAAAATGGTTGGGTGTCAAAAGTTTTGATCCAGCTCTGGTGAAAAAGACAAATTCCCGCCGATTCAGTAGGAAGCGGGTCAAATTTGAACTGCAGCTGCCTCATAGTTTGCTATTTATTTTTTCCAAAAATCATTTCTAGTTATATAAGTACCTATTTAATCATAAATACATGGTTTGATGGCGGTACGTCAAGGTTTGGATGGTGGCCCAGGGCCCCAACTCTAGAGCACGTAAACTCGCATGCCCGCCGCGTGGTCACCGCGTGACCGTGGTGTTGCCATGTGTTCTGGGCAGCCTAGGCATGTATAGTGGGTTGGGCACTCCCCAGGTAGGTGCTAGGAAGAAAATCACAACATAAGATTCTCACGAGGAGACCGATCGATGCTCAAACATGAATAAGCAGCCAAGTGTTTGATTAGCGGTACGGGAAATGCACATGGCCAATGGGTGTGAGTTTTGGCTAAGGATGATCAGTTACTAAGAAGATCGTCTTCACAAATTTTCAGCTCAAAAGGAGGAGCCTAGGTGGTACTTGCTTTGCAAAGTATCACACTGGACATAAATACGAATGTTGAAGCTTGGCTCCAAATAATGAATGGATTGAGCTGGCATTTGGTGGAGGATGGTTATTTGGGCATAGAAAAGCACCGTAGAAAATGGATACCATTTGGACATGCCAAAGTGGTACTTCCTTCACAAAGTGTTTTTCTGAAAAAAATAGGAAAATGAATATTTTTGAATTATTTCTGAACTAGGCAAGGAAGGTTTTTTTACATATTTGACGAAGATATGACCCAAAGAATTTATGAGATTTTTTCAGGAATTTTGGGAATGACAGAAATATAGGTTGCTTCACAACCTAGGGCAAAAACTGCCACATGGACATGACACATAGGCAAAACTGATGAGGTGGCGCTTAGTCATAGGAACCCACCACAATTTACAAGGTTATGACCATCTATATTGGTCATGATCAGCTAGGAATAAGGCAGCGGAGTAGTGCTATCTGCTTTATGACCATTTCGTGTAAGGAAATTACGACCTTTCTGACCAAAATGGTCGTTATAGTTTAGGGTTTGGAGCCCCCCGAACAGCTTTTGACCAATTGGTCTGAAATGGTCATAGATCTATGACCAATTCTTCCAGGGTCACTGACAGAAGGTCACTAGTTGACGTATTTCTTGTAGTGGCAATCTAGGAGACTTGGAGTGTACGTCAAGAAGCAGCCGAGGCGGCCACGAGGCAGGAGGGCGCGCCCTAGGGGGGTGGGGGCGCCCCCACCCTCGTGGGACCCTCGTGGCTCCCCTGACCTACCTCCTTCACCTATATATATCCACGTACCCCGAAAACATCCAGGAGCACCACGAAAAAATGTTTCCACCACCGCAACCTTCTGTATCCGCGAGATCCCATCTTGGAGCCTTCGTCGGTGCTTCGCTGGAGGGGAAATCGACCATGGAGGGCCTCTACATCATCTCCAAGGCCTCCAAGACCATAGATGGCTTCTTCTCTCTCTTTGAATCTCAATACAAAGTTTTCCTCCATCTTCTTGGAGATCTATTCAATGTAACTCTTTTTACGGTGTGTTTGTCGAGATCCGATGAATTGTGGGTTTATGATCAAGTTTATCTATGAGGAATATTTGAATCTCCTCTGAATTCTTTTATGTATGATTCGTTATCTTTCCAAATCTCTTCGAATTATCAGTTTAGTTTGGCCTACTAGATTGATCTTTCTTGCAATGGGAGAAGTGCTTAGCTTTGGGTTCAATCTTGCAGTGTCCTTTCCCAGTGACAGCAGAGGCAGCAAGGCACGTATTGTATTGTTGCCATCGAGGATAAAAAGATGGGGTTTATATCATATTGCATGAATTTATCCCTCTACATCATGTCATCATTCTTAATGCGTTACTTTGTTCTTCATGAACTTAATACTCTAGATGCAGGCAGGAGTCGATCGATGTGTGGAGTAATAGTAGTAGATGCAGGCAGGAGTCGGTCTACTTGTTGCGGACGTGATGCCTATATACATGATCATGCCTAGATATTCTCATAACTATGCACTTTTCTATCAATTACTCGATAGTAACTTGTTCACCCACCGTAATACTTACGCTATCTTGAGAGAAGCCACTAGTGAAACCTATGGCCCCCGGGTCTATCTTTTATCATATAAGTTTCCCATCTACTTTTATTTGCATCTTTACTTTTCCATCTATATCATAAAAATACCAGAAATATTTATCTTATCTTATTATCTCTATCAGATCTCACTTTCGCAAGTTACCGTGAAGGGATTGACAACCCCTTTATCGTGTTGGTTGCGAGGTTCTTGTTTGTTTGTGTAGGTACGAGGGACTTCTGTGGAGCCTCCTACTGGATAGATACCTTGGTTCTCAAAAACTGAGGGAAATACTTGCGCTACTTTGCTGCATCACCCTTTCCTTTTCAAGGGAAAACCAAAGCAGTGCTCAAAAGGTAGAACCAACTCTTCAAATGTGATGGGTCTCACACCTTGTAACTGTACAACCACTTCCGAGTGAAGATTATTCATGCACATGCGCACCGCTTCGGGCTCAGTGATTGGCTGTGGGCAGTGAAGACTTAGAGTTATCCATCTGTTTAGAAAATCAGTCACCTTTTCATTGAACCCTTGTTATGTCTGAGTTATCTCGGTGATGCCTACGGTTCTCTGTGTGCTATAAAATCGCTCGAGAAATGCATCTTGCATCTGGTCCTGTGTTTTTATGGTACTGGGAGCTAGCTTGTTGTACCAAGTGAAGGCAGGCCCAGATAATGTCTACACGAACTTCCTGAGGAGAAGTGCTCCATTGTGACTGTGTCCTGACATGCTGCGAGAAAGTGGGCTATGTATTCATGAGGAGACCCACTCCCGTTGAACTTGCTAAATTGCGGCTGCCTATAGTTAGCTCGGAAGGGAACCATGTCTACATAAGGTGGGTACGTTTTAACATACCCTGGCCGCATGGAATATTGAGTTTGCATCAACTGGGAGTTTACCCCTTCGACAATCATTCTTTGGATCGATTCAAGGTTAAGTCCAGCACCTCCTTGGTGGCTGCTAGCACTCGCACCACCATCTCCTTCATTACCTTTGTTCTGGTTATTGCTCATCTGAATTCGAAGGGCAGCTAGCTCATCTTCTTTTTGCTGAAGTGCAGGTGTAAGGTTGGCTAGTTGCTCCTCAACCGAACGAGTTTCATTCGCCGCCAGGACTTGCTCTGTATGCTCTCCACCATGGTGAAGTTCTATCTCATTTCAAAAGGACAAGGAGTGCTATCTAGGGGATTGTAAGACCCCCCATTGCTTGACCCAAGTTCTTCATAATTTGAACCCTTCTGGATGTGTGTCCTGCGACGAGGACCTTCTACAATAGTCTTGCGTGCCTTCTTCCTCGAAGTGTGTTGATGTTGAGGAGGTTTTGCTATTGCTGTCTGTCACCACTTTGACACCAACTGGTATTGCATTGAATACTTCAAATGAGTTACCTGAGACTTTCTTATGAGTTGTCCATGGGGCGAGAGTTCTGGTAGTCTTCATTTCTATACTTGCCATTTTCGTTGCCCCATTTCCTCCACTGACTTGGCTTGTTGATGGAGAATCTCTTCCTCATACTCTGTTATACCCCGAATCAGCTCATACTGCCATCTCTCTTTGCTTCAGAGAAGCCTACTTTTTGCATGCATGAGCAACCTGCTTCACATACTCTAGTCGTCGTGGATCTGCCTTCACAAATTCTTCATATTCTGGCCACTTAGATAGAGTTTCTACACGCCGCATGATGGTGCTACATCATTATCAGCAGAGATAGAGCAGCCTGAAAGTACCTCCTTCAAAGCTTGGCAGACATTCTATATCATGATGGCATGGAAGCTAGCATGGCTCCCCCACGGATCCTTGCATTGGTCTTCCTTTCTCTATTTCGAATGGGATATGCTACCTACTTCCGCTGTTGATTAGTCATGTTTGCATCAGTTGACACTGGGAAATCGATCCATGCACAGTGAGCCCTCTGCCGTCGACGATGACGACGAGCTGGATCAAATGAGCCTTCAAATGATGGTCTTGGTGCTGGCACCGATGAGGACAAATGATCTGATATTGTAGCAGTTGGATTCACATGACCATCTTGGAAGTCATCTGAAGTGACAAACATCCCCTACCATTGGAGCGAGCATCTATTGCTTGGTTCACCCACTGGGCATGGTCCAATGGGATTATAGCCCATGGTGGGGATAAATTTGGGTGCATCAACACGAAGTTGGTTTCTTGGATGAGCCGATCCTTCATGTGACGAGGACTCGGTGTCCTCAACCATTACACCTTTTCCTTTGTCCGAAGAGGAAGCCTTTGATCTGCCCCTACGATGCTTGGGATAAGCTTATGTGAGCTCTCTCCTCACCCTTTGCATGCGCCCACCCTAAGTTTTGAAGGTGTAAGGGGCACTGCAACTTTGGTCGATGTAGTTGAAGCAGATTGTCTTGGCGAAGCCACCTTTAGTGAACCCGTCCGTTTTGCAAGAACGGGCCACTCTTTGGGTGTCATGCGAATAACCTTTGCTGGTACCTCATGGCTCATGACCCTTGTAGGTGACATCTTTGTGAAACCAGGAGGAACTGAAGTAGATGAAGAAGCTCGCGTATATGCTGGTCCTTAGATGCTCTTACAACTGCACGCATCCTTCTCTTTGCTGACTTTGTGAGAACAGGAGTAAACCTTTCTTTCAGTGCATAGGAGACTTCCTTTTCTTCTGGCTCAGTTGGGGATGCAGTTGTTGTTTCCAAACTCCTGCTGACTGAAGCCACAAGTGGACCAATTGGCATCCAACAAGAGGTCACCAAAGCGGAGAGTGACAAATTGTTGGACTTGTCCTTCCATACCTTCAAAATAAAGAAAACCATATATTAGTTTTCTTCATCCTTTTTTTGTATATGCGTACATAATGTTTTATGCTTTATGTACTATGGAAATTCACATGTTGCAATCCTATGTTGGAATTCAAAGATGAGGGGAGAAATAGGCCCCACCGGGCATGCCAAAATCTGATGACGGGAAAATGGCAGGCGTGAGACACGCGTCCACGTCATTGATATAGAATGAATAAATTTAAGCGCATAAATGCATAAATATGTTAGAGGTCAAACATTGTAGGGACATTACTTCCAGAACTCTTACATTTACATAAAAAATTTGTTAACTACATCTCCGGGGAGAAAACCCCTGATTAAGAATTCCAAAATTTCTACCACATGGGATTACAACATATGACTATTACAAAATGCTAAACAAAAAATCTTCGTCCACGTTGTCGTTAACGCCGGCATGCTCGGGGGAGCCTTGGAATTTGTTGATGTTATCATATGCGATGGCTTTCACTTATATTCTGCTTTTATTTGAGTCGCATTGATATTAGCAATACATGTGCGCATTCTTGAATGACTTCACTTACTTTTCCTTGTTGATTAACCAATATATAGACTTTGATTTATTTTCCTTTACTTTATATGAGAAAAATTATCTTCATGGTTAATCAATATGCTAAATGAGCCTTCAAGCATCATGATGCATGCATATGTGACATAAAATAATACACGTGTTCTGTGCATGCAAACCAATTTAGTACTAATGATTGTAGTACTCTTTGTTTTATGAGTAGACAAGATCTACATTTTCTTAATATTTGCAAGTCGTATGGAGGAAATGTGATCTAACTTTCATCTTATGCAAAGATAAGATAGATGTGACCTTTTTGAGCATACGCATATATATGGAGTAGGTAAAAAGAAAAATTAATGGTGGTATATGCAATTGCACTACAATGTTTTTAGTGCAATCAGACTCAGATTATGACTTTGGTCGTCTTTTAGCTTCTTTTATGTATGTACGCCCATTGGTTGGATGGATGTACACCAATTAACCTGGAATTAGCTAGGTGCAACATGTCCATTTTACTTTACATGCGCGTACACTAGATTCGCCCATATCTAGTTATTTGTCGATGATGTCGGCTAGCATTATTTGGGGCCGAGCCATTTTTATATAGTGCACCCATTTAGTCTAGTTTAGAGACATTTGGGTAATATAATACCAGTTAAAATTTGGGAGGCATTTTGTTTATGCATCATGAAGTGGGAATATTAGTTTCCATACACTCAGGTTTGAACATGGTTAATTTGTGCTACATAACTCATTTTGGCATATCATGAACGCATGTAATTATAGAACATGCGACTAAGAATGTTATCTTTTGACGAACACTTATTGTTTTGAAAAAAAATTATATGCAGTTTGTAGTATATAGTTTGTCCCTCATTTTTTTATGTTGATTTTCCCCGAGCCATACCTTGGTCATCATTTTGTTGATAACAAAGTCTTCACTCTACATAGGGGAGGAAATACCTTGATTTGTGTCAATATGACCAAACCAGAGGCAATTTTCATGCAATTTGTACTTCGTGACATGTATCAACATGACCATGGCAAGAACAAAATATTAAATTTGTGAGAATACCTCTTGACATGTGTCAACATGGCAATGGCAAGAACAAAATATCAAATTTTGAGAAAAAAACTCCTTGACATGCGTCAATATGACCGTGCCAAGAGCAAGATATTAAACTTGTGAGAATAATACTTGACAGGTGTCAAGATAACCATGGCAACAGTAAGATTCCCACTTGTGAGAGTGCTACTTGACATGTGTCAACACACTAGTAGAAAATAGGGCTTTGGTTGAGGCCAGGATAAGGGCATTAATCCCGGTTCACTCACGAACCGGGACCAAAAGGTGCATAAGTCCCGGTTTGTGAGGCCAGGGCGCCGGCCGGGCCTCGGGGGCCACTAGTCCCAGTTCGTCTGACACTTTCGGTCCCGGTTATAGACATGAACCGGGACCAATGTGGCTCGCTCCTGGCCCAGTACCTTTAGTCTCGGTTGGTGGCTGGAACCGGGACCAAAGGTAGTCCTTTAGTCTCGGTTTTAGCCACAAACCGATACTAAAGTGAAGCGTATATATACTCCCGCCCCTGCCTGCTCAGTGCTCTGTTTTTTGGCCGGCCATGTGGGAGAGGTGTGTCTTGCTCTAGCTCTCACCTCCTATGCACATGAGGTGTTCGATGAAATGCCCGAGCCACACTTAAGCTTTCTCCTCTCCAAGCTCGACCTCCAAGCTCCATTTGTCTCAAGATTTGTCAAGGTTTGGCGGTATGTCCTGTCCCGTCCCCATCCTCACCGCCGTCGATCGCCCGCGCTGATCTCGTCACCGGCACCACCGTGGTGAGTGTGGTAGTCCTGGATTCGGGGGTCCTCAGATGTCCGGCCTAGGAGTTTGGGCCAGGCTTCATGGGCCGCATAGGATCATGTCGAAGATCATCTACCGTGTTCGGATGGGACTTCTCAATGCGTGGATGGCAAGAATAGAGTCCGAAGGTTTCTTTCCCTGATAAACCGACTTTGTACCATCTATAGACCCCCTCTGGTGTGTATATAAACTAGAGGGGTTAGACCATAGAGGCCAACTTTTCACCATCATCGGAATCCTCATGGGCTAGCCATCTAGGGTTAGCAATCACGATCTCGAGGTAGATCATCTCTTGTAATCTTCCTATTCGATAATCATAATCAAGCAAGAGTAGGGTTTTACCTCCATTAAGAGGTCATGAACCTGGGTAAACATTGTGTCCCCTGGCCTCCTGTTACCATTGATCCTTAGACGCATAGCTTGGGCCCCCCTACCCGAGATCTGCCAGCTTTGACACCGGCATTGGTGCTTTCATTGAGAGCTCTGCTGTGCTGTGTGCTAAAAGCAATCTATGGCTCGCCTAGTCATCAACAACAACATCACTTCCGGAGGGTGCCTGGCTTCAGGGCAGACCCTCTGGTTTGGCGGTTTTACCATTAAGGCATGTGTGTCCATTGAGCCTGCAACTCCTCTCACAACCATTGGACACCATGCTCGCATAGGCCCCAAGTACTCCGAAAAATTGGATCCGGCAGTTATTTCGTCTTTAAATGAACTGCTAGACCGCATCGCTGCTCTGGGGGTCTCAACGGACTATGATTGGATCGGGCTCAAGCCCGACCAAATGGAAATTAATCACCCACCGGTCACCCACTTCGTGGCGATAGTCGAGGAACCAGCCATCGATGAATCTCCCCCCATATTGAAGACCAAGTATGTCCGGGTCCCCGAATCCCCCAAGCCGGATATTTTCCCTCCGGAAGGGACTTTAATCCCGCCGGACTCTGACTCAGCGGCACGGTTGCAAGAGCCCTCGTGCCTAGCCGGACCCGAACCGGTCGTTGCGGAAGCCGTACCAGCTCTGAACACAGACGTGGGATAGGATCCAAAATTCAATCCACCCATCTACCACAATCGCTCTCCAAGCAACTCAGGTCCTCCAGATATATATGACCTGATGTATGTACGACAACATCCCCAGGAAACGATCCACCACTTCTGGGCCAGATTCCTGCTTGTTAAAAACAAGATCAAGGACTGTTTGGACGATGACGTAGTTTCGGTCTTCCACCGTAACTGCACAGATGAAGGGATATTGAATGCCCTCAACCGCCGCCACATATAGAGCTTCATGGAGTTACCATAGGTAGTACAAAAGTAATGTGCGACAGAAAGCATATGGAGGCCCCAGAAAACTCAAGTGGAGCCCGCCACCTCGACGTAGAGTGCGGCCCGGGCTAAAAGAATATACCCCGGTGGGTCACCCAACAATCGGGTTGCGGGTAGGAAGAACAAACCCTTCATGGGACATAGGTCCATTCTTGACGAACCATTGGACAAACCCTGCCCGATCCATACTACTCCGTACGCAGTCTCAACCCATAGCCTCCGGGCATGCTAGGTACTCCGACAGGTAGCAAAAAGTGGGGAGTCAATCCTCACCACAAACCACAGGAGGATATTCACCGGAGAAGGACAATCTCAATGTCCTGACAGTCTTTGAGACTTTTGCCTCTAACAACCGGCGCAAACGGGCGCTCCGCGACCTTGCCAAAGTCCATCAGGTTACCACACTGAGCCCATGGAACGACACGACAATAACCTTTACGGACGGAGACGAACCAAAGGCTCGGTCCGTCCAAGCACCTATCGTCATGGTGTTAAACCCCATAGTAGATGGTTTCCGGCTAACCAAAGTGCTCATGGACGGCGGTAGTGGACTCAACCTCATCTATGAGGACACGCTCGATAAGATGCAGATGGATAGGTCACACATCGAGCAAAGTAACACCACCTTTCGAGATATTATTCCAAGTCGAGAGGCACGCTGCTCGGGAAAAATCAAGGTGGATGTGGTGTTCGGCACACCTGAGAACTATAGATCCGAAGAGCTGCTCTTCCACGTGGTCCCCTTTAACAGTGGGTGAGGGAGTCCTGGACTAGGGGGTGTCCGGATAGCCGAACTATCATCATTGTCCGGACTCCAAGACTATGAAGATACAAGATTGAAGACTTCGTCCCGTGTCCGGATGGGACTTTCCTTGGCGTGGAAGGCAAGCTTGGAAATACGGATATGTAGATCTCCTACCATTGTAACCGACTCTGTGTGACCCTAGCCCTCTCCGATGTCTATATAAACCGGAGGGTTTTAGTCCGTAGGACGAACAACAATCATACCATAGGCTAGCTTCTATGGTTTAGCCTCCTTGATCTCGTGGTAGATCTACTCTTGTACTACCCATATCATCAATATCAATCAAGCAGGAGTAGGGTTTTACCTCCATCGAGAGGGCCCGAACCTGGGTAAAAACATCGTGTCCCTTGTCTCCTGTTACCATCCTCCTAGACGCACAATTTGGGACCCCCTACCCGAGATCCGCCGGTTTTGACACCGACATTGGTGCTTTCATTGAGAGTTCCTCTGTGTCGTCACCCATAGGCCCGATGGCTCCTTCGATCATGAACAACGACGCGGTCCGGGGCGAAACTTTTCTCCCGGGACAGATCTTCGTATTCGGCGGCTTCGCACTGCGGGCCAATTCACTTGGCCATCTGGAGCAGATCGAAAGCTACGCCCCTGGCCATCAGGTCAGATTTGGAAGTTTGAACTATACGGCCGATATCCGCGGAGACTTGATCTTCGACGGATTCGAGCCACAGCCGAGCGCGCCGCACTGTCACGATGGGCATGATTTAGCTCTGCTGCCGGACAGTGCCCTGGAGACCGCACAAGAGTCCGCATCGACCCTTAACTCAGAGCCGACTGCGACGATCGAGGATTGGTGGCTAGACACCGCCTCGGGGGCTGCTACGACGATGGAGCCGAATACCGACCCTGTCCCTTGTGAAGCTTGTGACTCCAAGGTGTCAGACTCTTCTCCAGACCTCGAACCTTCCGCGCTCCCGCCAATCAAACCCGATTGGGCGCCGATCATGGAGTTCACCGCTGCGGACATCTTTCAGCACTTGCCTTTCGGCGACATCCTGAATTTGCTAAAGTGTCTCTCTTTATCAGGAGAGCCTTGGCCGGATTACGGCTAGGACGATTGGGATGCGGATGACGAAGAAATTCAAACCCCACCCACCACCCACTTCATAGCCACTGTCGATGACTTAACCGACATGCTAGACTTCGACTCCGAAGACATCGACGGTATGGACGACGATGCCGGAGACGACCAAGAACCAGCGCCTGCGGGGCACTGGAAAACCACCTCGTCATACAACATATACATGGTGGACATCCCAAAGGATGGGAATGGCGATGGAACAGCGGAGGATGACCCCTCCAAGAAACAGCCTAAGCGCCGGCGTCAGCGGCGCTGCTCTAAATCCGGCCATAGCAAAAATGGAGATTCCGGCTCCGGAGACAATAAAACACCGGACAGTGCCGAAGAAAACCCCCTCCAGCAAGAGTCAGCACAGGAGGATGGAGAGGCCAACCCTCGTGAGAGAGCGACAGACAAAGAGGTAGAGGACGATAATTACATGCCTCCCTCCGGAGACGAGGCAAGCCTCGACGACGACGAATTCGTCGTGCCTGAGGATCCTGTCCAACAAGAGCGTTTTAAACGCAGGCTTATGGACACGGCAAACAGCCTCAAGAAAAAGCAGCAACAGCTTAGAGCTGATCAAGATTTGCTAGCCGGCAGATGGACTGAAGTCCTTGCGGCCAAAGAGTACGAACTCGAACGCCCCTCCAAAAGCTACCCCAAACGCAAGCTGCTGCCCCGATTAGAGGAGGAAGCATATAAACCTACATCACCAGCGCACAATACAGCCGACCGGCCACCTTGTGGCCGCGATGGAGAGGCCTCTAGGCCCTCCACTAAAGCCGCACCCTGGCATCGCTCGAAAAGTACAAAGCCATGGGGGAACGCGCCAGACTTGCGGGACATATTGGAGGATAAGGCAAGACAATCAAGATCGATCTACAGATCGCGTGGGTGCCCCACGATGCGCGACGACAACCGTCACGCCGGATACAGAAATTCCGGCCGGGCCGAACACAGTAGACAAAGCTCGCTTGAGCTACGTCGTGATATAGCCCAATACAGAGGCGCCGCACACCCACTATGCTTCACAGATGAAGTAATGGATCATCAAATCCCCGAAGGGTTCAAACCCGTGAACATTGAATCCTACGATAGCACAACAGATCCAGCGGTTTGGATGGAAGACTATCTCCTTCATATCCACATGGCCCGCGGTGTGATCTTCACGCCATCAAATACCTCCCACTCAAGCTTAAAGGACCAGCTCGGCATTGGCTCAACAGCTTGCCAGCAGAATCAATTGGGAGTTGGGAGGACCTGGAAGCTGCATTCCTTGATAACTTCCAGGGCACGTATGTGCGACCACCAGACGCCGATGACCTAAGCCACATAATTCAGCAGCCAGACGAATCGGCCAGACAATTCTGGACATGGTTCTTAACCAAGAAAAATCAAATCGTCGTCTGTCCAGATGCAGAGGCCCTTGCAGCCTTCAAACATAACATCCGCTATGAGTGGCTTGCCCGACACCTAGGACAAGAAAAGCCGAAATCCATGGCAGCCCTCACATCACTCATGACCCGCTTCTGTGCGGGGGAGGACAGCTCGCTAGCCCGCAGTAACAACCTCACCAAAAATTTTGGTAGTCCGGATACCAAGGACAGCAATGGCAGGTCGCGTCACAATAAGCACAAACGCCGCATTAACGGCTATAATACCGAAGATACGGCAGTCAACGCCGAATTCAGAGGCTCTAAACCCGGTCAGCGGAAAAAGGCATTCAAAAGAACTACTCCGGGCCCGTCCAATTTGGACCGGATACTCGATCGCTCGTGCCAGATACACGGCACCCCCAAAAAGCCAGCTAATCACACCAACATGGATTGTTGGGTATTCAAGCAGGCAGGCAAGTTAATTGCCGAAAACAATGATAAGGGGTTGCATAGAGATGACGAGGAAGAGACCCGGCCGCCGAACAATAGAGGACAAAAGGGTTTCCCCCCACAAGTGCGGACGGTGAACATGATATGCAACCCACATACCCAAAAGGGAGCGGAAGCATGCACTCAGGGACATATACGCGATGGAGCCAGTCGCCCCAAAGTTCAATCCGTGGTCCTCCTGCCCGATCACTTTTGATTGAAGGGCCAACCCCACCAGTATCCGCCATGGTGGATACGCTGCATTGGTTTTAGACCCAATCGTCGATGGATTTCACCTCACTAGAGTCCTGATGGACGGTGGCAGCAGCCTGAACCTGCTTTATCAGGATACAGTGCGCAAGATGGGCATAGACCCCTCAAGGATTAAACCCACAAAGACGACCTTCAAAGGCGTCATACCAGGTGTAGAGGCCAATTGTACAGGCTCAGTCACACTTGAAGTGGTCTTCGGATCCCCTGATAACTTCCAAAGCGAGGAGTTAATCTTCGACATAGTCCCGTTCCGCAGCGGCTATCACGCACTGCTCGGACGAACCGCATTTGCAAATTTTTATGCGGTGCCGCACTATGCATACCTCAAACTCAAGATGCCAGGCCCTCGAGGAGTCATCACGGTCAATGGAAACACCGAACGCTCTCTTCGAACGGAGGAGCATACAGCGGCTCTCGCGGCGGAAGTACAGAGTAGCCTCTTAAGGAAATTCTCGAGCCCGGCTGTTAAGCGAACGGACACCGTCAAGCACGCCCAGAGTAACCTACAACAAGACCACCTGGCACGTTCCGAACACACGTAGCAATGCGGCCCCAACCCCAGCCCTCGCAAAACCGTAAGGCCAGTACCACGCGTACATCACTACGCTCTGGAGATACCATGGGCATAGGGGGAGGGGCACGACCATGGCAGACCCAGAGTGCGGCTCAACCACACCAGGGGCTCCCAAATGTGTCATCCTTTTTTCTTTCTTTTTCTTCTTATCCTCAGGACTCCGTTTCATAGAAGCCCTGTCCGGCAGTAGAACTGCCGAACCCACGATGCAATAGCCAGGGAAGGAGAAAAGCTACGACGAGTATCCAGGTGGTCTCCATTACGAGCATTATACCTGTTTTATACACCATTCCGCAGCCTACCTCTGGAGGGGGACATGTAAAATAGTCTCACCCCTTCCTTATCGCACTATTTGTATCGTTCTGCATTCATGGCAGTATTTTTTGAATAAACAATGCATCGCTTTTTGCCTATCATTGCATTCCTTTTTTATACATATGTTCACTTATGACATGTTGCATCTGTATGCTCTGGTACGGCCAAATACACCAGGGGCTTAAGTTCCCCAAATTATGGTGTGATAAGTCCGAACACTTTCACAAGTGCGGCACCCCGAACTTATAGCATTATATGCATCGGCTCTGAATCATGTCTTGGGTCAATAGTTGGGTTTGCCCGGCTCCCATGTTTTGGTACCTTACGTTCCGTTATATCGGCTAAGGTAGCGCTGGGAGAACCACTGCGATTGTGCCCCAGTTGAGCTGGGTGAGCACCTCAGTGGAGAAAGCTAAAACTGACCGTCATGATGGGGCGAGAGCCGGTCCCTGTTCGAGAGGTTTTTCGAGTCCCTAAAGACTTATGCCGCTTAGAGCGACGAACCGGCTGTGTCCGTCCCAGGCATGGATAGCACCCCGAATTCGGCCTTCCGAACACTAGGGGCTTCGCCGAAATTTAAAATTATAGAATTCTATGGCTAAGTGAGAGTGTTCAAGCATTATAAGTCCGGTTGCCTCGTTCGTTGTGTTGAGCGCCTCCCTAGATGGACCCAAACATGGGAACAAGAGCGCTCAAGTTTATCCCAAACACCCCAGCACTCGTGGCATGGGGGCCAAAGCCAACGACTTGCCATCTCTCAGATTCGATAAATGGCCGCACAGAAGGTAATATTTTAAATTAACAAGCGTTGCTTAGCGCATATGAACAAAGTTTTCAGCGCACAGGATAACAAAATGCAAGTCTACTAAAAAATTACATCTTTGGAGCATTCACCCGCAATAATGCGGGCACCCTTCAGGACACCCTTATAATACATCTCGGGCGTGCGATACTCCTTGCCCGGCGGTGGCGCGTCCGTCACAAGCTTCTCGGCGTCCATCTTGCCCCAGTGCACCTTAGCGCGTGCAAGGGCCCGACGGGCACCTTCAATGCAGGTGGAGTGCTTGATGACGTCAACCCATGGACATGCATCCACCAGCCGCCGCACCAGACCGAAGTAGCTCCCAGGCATGGCTTCTTTGGGCCATAGCCGAACTATGAGGCCCTTCATGGCCTGTTCGGCCACCTTGTGGAGCTCGACCAGCTGCTTCAGCTGGTCGCTCAGGGGCACCGGATGTCCGGCCTTAGCATACTGAGACTAGAACACCTTTTCCGTCGAGCTCCCCTCCTCGCCTCTGTAGAATGCGGCAGCATCGGACACGCTACAGGGCAGATCTGCGAACGCTCCTGGAGAGCTCCGCGGGTAAGTAACAAGTAATTCACTTTTACATGCTTGCTTTGCATGAAGAATGCCTTACCCGCCGCTATCTTCTTTACTGCCTCAATTTCCTGGAGGGCCTTCTGAGCTTCGGCCTTAGCGGCTTTAGCACTCTCAAGAGCCGACGCGAGCTCGGACTCTCGAGTCTTCGAGTCACGCTCCAAACTCTCGTGTTTTTCCACGAGAGCCTGGAGCTCTTGCCGCACCTTCGGCACCCGCGCCTCCTGCTTTTCTCGCTCGGCGTGTTCCACGGCCGCGTTGAGTTCGGCCGCAGACACCGCCTCCTTCAGGGCCGCCACCTCGTTCGCAGCCCCTGGAGTACCCACATTATTCCTGTCATTTTTCTTTTTGCAACCAAATCCTTTTCTATAAGGTACAACTTTAATAAGGTGTTACTCACCTTCCTTGTCCTCGAGCTGCTTCTTGGCACGGCCGAGCTCAATCTCGGACCGCTTGAGGTTCTGCTTCAAGGAATTGACCTCCGCAGTCAGTGCGGCAGAGGTCAGCAGCACAGCCTGCATTCCCATATTGACATATTTGTGTGAGACTCCTGCGTATATCTTTTTAGATCCTAAGTTCGGCTTTTCTTTCCGAACACCGAACCGAGCATCAGGCGCTACTGTCTATGCGGTACTATTTCACATATCTTAAAAATTCTTACCTCAAAGCCTGTTAGAAGGCTGGTGCAGGCTTCGGTCAGCCCGCTCTTGGCGAGCTAAACCTTCTGAATCACCATACTCATGACAGCGCGGTGCTCCTCGTTGATGGAAGCGCCGTTGAGAGCCTCCAGCAAGTTATCCGGCGCCTCCGGTAGGACGGAGGCCCCCGGCGTCGCTGTCTTGCCCTTCTTACGAAGGGGCCGCCCGCCGGACTCCGGAACCACCAAAGGTTCCGGTGCGGAGTCCGGTCCAAAGTCCAGGAGGTTGCCCTGCGGCACCTCCGGGGCCTCCTCCTCCTGGCAGGTCCCCTTCTGGGACCCTACCTCGGCGTTGTCTGCGTCACGGGGGGAAGAGGCGGTCGGAAGTGAAGCACTATTCACATCCGACGAAACCAAGGACCCGCTCGACGAAGCGGGGAGATCGTCCTTGGGTGGACTACAGGGTTGTATGCGGCGTTAGAAGACACTATGCGACAAAAAGAAAAATTATGAGTTATTCAGGAGTACAGACACTTACGATCTCGCCAGGGGATTGGCCCTCGAGGGCCACTCCTCGTCGCCGTCATCGATGTTGGTGGAACAGTCCGGGGGAAGGGTCCTTCCTTTCTTGGACCCTTCGGCCTCCCCTGTTGGGGAAGCCTTCCTCTTCTTCTCTCCCCCCGCTGGGGGAGAGGCCTCTTTCTTCTCCTCCTCGTTTTCATGGGAGGAGTCCGCCTCAGAGTCATCGGACGATGAATCCGATAACACCTGGCGCCGGGAACTCCTCCGGGTTCCCGTGGCCTTCTTCTTGGCCTTCTTCTCCGGCACCACATAAGGCGCCAGAACCAGCAACCCTGTCAAACGGGCATCCGCTGGGTCTTCTGGAAGGGGAGCCGGACAGTTAACCTGTCCGGACATCTTCTGCCAGCCCTGTTAAAGGTAATGGGAGTTTAGGTCCCACATAGAGTCAAACTATGGAAAGCAAGTGTCCCGTAAAGGATAATATAGCTAACCTCGCCAGCCTGATGCTGCGAGCTGAATCCGCGATCTTCGGCAGCGGATGCGGGAGCCTCGGCGCCCTTGAACAGCACCCTCCAGGCCTCTTCGTACGTAGTGTCGAAGAGCCCTCTCAAAGTCTGGTGCTATGTCGGATCAAACTCCCACAAGTTGAAGTCCCGCTGTCGGTGTCAAAACCGGCGGATCTCGGGTAGGGGGTCCCGAACTGTGCGTCTAGGCGGATGGTAACAGGAGACAAGGGACACGATGTTTTACCCAGGTTCGGGCCCTCTTGATGGAGGTAAAACCCTACGCCCTGCTCGATTAATATTGATGATGTGTGTTACAAGAGTGGATCTACCACGAGATCAAGGAGCCTAAACCCTAGAAGCTAGCCTATGGTATGATTGTTGTTCGTCCTATGGACTAAAGCCATCCAGTTTATATAGACACCAGAGAGGGCTAGGGTTACACAGAGTCGGTTACAATGGTAGGAGATCTACATATCCGTATCGCCAAGCTTGCCTTCCACGCCAAGGAAAGTCCCATCCGGACACAGGACGAAGTCGTCAATCTTGTATCTTCCTAGTCTTGGAGTCCGGCCGATGATGATAGTTCGGCTATCCGGACACCCCCTAGTCTGGAACTCCCTCAGTAGCCTCTGAACTAGGCTTCAATGACGACGAGTCCGGCGCGCATGTTGTCTTCGGCATTGCAAGGCGGGTTCTTCCTCCGAATAATTTATAGAAGACTGTGAACACCGGGATAGTGTCTGGCTCTGCAAAAAAATTCCACGTACCACCGTAGAGAGAATAACATTACACAAGTTCAATCTGCTGACGTATTTTGTGGCATGATGTCACACCACTACCAAGCCTTTACTCAAATTGTTTTTATTGTTCCACCTCCGGGCGTTTAGCGAAGCGGTTTCCTTGGCACGTGTTGTCGAAGCAGAGATCGTATTCCCCTTATTCCGGGATTCCCATCAGTACGGACGTGGGTAACCCATCCGCGCCATTGATTGTGACGCTTGGGAGATAAGCGAGTTTTACCAGGCCGGTGGGGACACATGTTTTTGTTCGCCCATATAAGGGGATAAAGATCCAACCCTTTTACCTGCGCCTTCTTCCTCCTTGGCTTATCCATCTCCGCGAACTTGAGCTCCAGCGCCCAAGTCCGCACTTCTCACCTCAACCTTCTCCAACGATGTCCGGAGCGGGAGGCAAGTGGATGGCCTCCTCCTTGACGGAGGGGCAGATCCAGAAGCTGCGCGACGCCGGATATTTGTCCAGCGACATCGCACACCGGCTCCCCGACGAGGGAGAGCTCATCCCCACCCCCAGGCCCCATGAGAGGGTAGTATTTCTTCCCCATTTCCTCTGCGGACTAGGCTTCCCACTTCATCCCTTTGTCTGGGGGCTCATGTTCTACTACGGCCTAGATTTCCATGATCTGGCCCCGAATTTCATCCTCAACATCTTGGCGTTTATCGTCGTGTGTGAGGCCTTCCTCTGCATCCAGCCCCACTTTGGCTTGTGGCTCAAGACCTTCAGTGTCAAGCCAAAGGTTGTGAAGGGCAGCCAAGCGGAGTGCGGAGGCGCCATGGTGGGCAGGATGTCCCACGTTACGTGGCTGGAGGGCACTTTCGTGGAAACCATTAAGGGGTGGCAATCGGGGTGGTTCTACATCACCGAGCCGCGTGACCCTGATTGGGCAGCGGCCCCCAAATTCAGATCCGGCATCCCTACACGGCTCACCTCCTGGAAAGAGAGTGGCCGGATCTGGGGGTGATTCGGAGGAGCTGACCGGACTCCAAGCCTGTATCTAGAAGCTGGTGGACAAGAAGATCAAGCTTGTCAACATAGTCCAGGTCATGCTCATCCGCCGGATTCTCCCGTGCCAACGACGGGGCTTCAACATGTGGGAGTTCGATCCGGCGCAGCACCAGACTCTGAGCGGGCTCTTCGACACTACGTACGAAGATGTCTGGAAGGTGCTGTTCAAGGGCACCGAGGCTCCTGCATCCGCTACCGAAGATCGCAGATTCCGCTCGCAGCGTCCAGCTGACGAGGTAAGTTATTTTGCCACTTGTTTTCCATAGTTTGACTCTATGCGGGATCTAAACTCCCTTTACCTTTGACAGGACTGGCTGGCGAAGGCCGAACGGACTATCTGTCCGGCCCCATTACCAGAGGACCTAGCGGACGCCCGCCTAACGGGGCTGCTGGCTCCGGCACCCCACGTGGTGCCAGAGAAGAACGCCAAGAAGAAGGCCACGGGGACTCGGAAGAGTTCCCGTTTTTAGGTGCTATCCGATGATGAATCCGAGGCCGACTCCTCCCACCAAGGCGAGGAGGAGAAGAAGAAAGCCTCTCCCCCTGCGGGGGGAGGGAAGAAAAGGAAGGCCTCCCCAACAAGGGAGGCCGAAGGGTCCAAGAAGGGAAAAACTCTTCCCCCGGACTGCTCCGCCAACGCCAGTGACGACGACGAGGACTGGCCTCCAAGGGCCAAGCCCTTGGCGAGATCGTAAGTATCCGGACTCCCGAGTAACTTCAAGGTTTTTCCTTTTCGCCACATAATGTCTTTTTAATGCCGCATACAACCCTGCAGTCCGCCCAAGGATGATCTTCCCGCTTCGTCGAGCGGGTCCTTAGGTGCGTCGGATATGGATTCCCCCCCGACTGCCTCCACCCCCCGTGCCGCGGACAACGCCGAGGTGGGATCCCAGGAAGGGACCCACCAGGAGGAGAAGGCCCCGGAGGTGTCACAGGACAACCTCCCGGACTTTGCACCGGACTTGGCCCCGGAACCCATAGTGGCTCCGGAGTCCGGCGGGCGACCCCTTCGCAAGAAGGGCAAGACCGTGACGCCGGCTGCCTCCATCCAACCGGAGGTGACAGATAATTTGCTGGAGGTGCTCAACGGCGCCTCCATCAAAGAGGAACACCGCACTGTTATGAGTGCAGTGATTCAGAAGGTGCAGCTCGCCAAGAGCGGGCTGACCGAAGCCTGCAGCAGCGTTCTAACAGGCTTTGAGGTAAGAATTTCGATATGTATAAAATGGTACCGCATAGACAGTAGCCCCTGATGCTCGGTTCGGTGTTCGGAAAGAAAAGCCGGACTGAGGATCTAAAAAGATATACGCAGGAGTCATAAAAAATATGTCAATATGGGATTGCAGGCTGCACTGCTGACCTCTGCCGCACTGACTGCGGAGGTCAATACTTTGAAGGAAAACCTCGAGCGGTCCGAGAATGAGCTCGGCCGTGCCAAGAAGCAGCTCGAGGACAAGGAAGGTGAGTAACACCTTATTAAAATTGTACCTTACAGAAAAGGATTTTGGTTGCAAAAAGAATGACAAGGATAACGCGGGTATTGCAGGGGCCACTAACGAGGTGGCGACCCTGAAAGAGGCGGTGGCCGCGGCCGAACGCGATGCGGCCATGGAGCGCACCGAGCGAGAGAAGCAGGAGGCGCGGTTGGCGGAGGTACAACAAGAGCTCTAGGATCCCGTGAAAAAACATGAGAGCCTGGAGCGTGACTCGAAGACTCAAGAGTCTGAGCTTGCAACGGCTCTTGAGAGTGCCAAAGCCGCTAAGGCCGAAGCCTACAAGGCCCTCCAGGAGATTGAGGCGGTGAAGAAAATAGCAGCGGGTAAGGCATTTTTCATGCAAAGTAAGCATATGAGTGTTAATTACCCGTTGCTTACCCGAATTCGGAGCTCTCTAGGAGCGTTCGCAGATCTTCCTCGCAACGTGTCCGATGCTGCCGCACTCTACCGGGCTGAGGAGGGGAGCTCGACGGAGAAGGTCTTCTGGTCTCAGTACGCTGAGGCCGGACATTCGGTGCCCCTTAGCGACCAGCTGAAGCAGCTGGTCGAGCTCCACAAGGCGGCCGAACAGGCCATGAAGGGCCTCATAGTTCGGCTGTGGCCTCAGGAGGCCATGCCTGGGAGCTACTTCGGCCTGCTGCGGCGGCTGGTGGTTGCATGCCCATGGGTTGAAGTCATCAAGCACTCCGCCTGTATTGAGGGTGCCCGTCGGGCCCTTGCCCGCGCAAAGGTGCACTGGGGCAACATGGATGCCCAGAAGCTTGTGACGGACCTGCCACCAGAGGACAAGGAGCATCGCACGCCCGAGATGTATTATAAGAGTGTGCTCAAGGGCGCCCGCACTATTGCGGGGGAGTGCTCCAAAGATGTAATTTTTGAGTAGACTCGCATTTTGTTATCTTGTGCGCTGAAAACTTAGTTCATATGCGCTAAGCAACGCTTGTTAATTTAAAATATTACCTTCTGTGCAGCTGTTTATCAAATCTGAGAGATGGCAAGTCGTCGGCTTCAGTCCCCATGCCAAGAGTGCTGGGGTGTTCGGGATAAACTTGAGCACTCTTGTTCCCATTTTTGGGTCCATCTAGGGAGGCGCTTAACATAGCGAACAAGGCAACCGGACTTATAATGCTTGAACACTCTCAGTTAGCCATAGAATTCTATAATTTTAAATTTCGGCGAAGCCCCTAGTCTTCAGAAGGCCGAATTTGGGGCGCTATCCACGCCTGGGCCGGACAAGATCCGGCTCCTCGCTCTAAGCGGCATAAGTCTTTAAGGACTTGCAAAAACCTCTCGAACAGCGACCGGCTCTCGCCTCATCATGACGGTCAGTTTTAGCTTTCTCCACTGAGGCATTAACCCAGCTCAACTGGGGCGCAATCGCAGTGGTTCTCCCAGTGCTACCTTAGCCGATACAACGGAACTTAAGGTACCAAAACATGGGAGCCGGGCAAACCCAACTATTGACCCAAGACATGGTTTGAAGCTGATGCATATAATGCTATAAGTTCGGGGTGCCGGACTTGTGAAAGTGTTCGGACTTATCACACCATGATGCGGGAAACATAAGCCCCTGGTGTGTTTTAACCGTACCAAAGTGTACGGATGCGACATGTCATAAATGAACATATGTATGAAAAAGAAATGCAATTATAAGCAAAAAGGTGCTGCATTGTTTTATTCAATAAGTGCTGCTTATGAATGCAGACTGATACAAATAGTGCGATAAGCAAGGGATGAGACTGTTAAACATGTCCCCCTCCAGGGGTAGGCTGCGGAGTGGTGTATAAAAATGCTCGTAATGGAGACCACCTGTATATTCGTTGTAGCATGTATCCTTCCCTGGCTGTTGCATCGTGAGTTCGGCACGTCTGCTGCCGGACAGGGCCTCTGACGAAAGGAGTCCTGTGGGTAAAAAATAAAAGTTAAAATAAAAAAAAGAATGACACACTTGAGAGCCCCTGGTGTGGTTGAGCCGCAGTCTGGGCTTATCGCGGTCGTGCCCCTCTCCCCGTGCCCATGGTATCTTCAGAGTGTAATGGTGTACGCGAAGGACCTGTTTTGACGTTTTGCAGGGGCTGGGGTTGGGGCCGCACTGCTACAGGTGCTCGGAATGTGCCAGTTGGTCTTGTTGTAGGTTACTCCGGGCGCGCTTAGCTATGTCCGGCCGCTTAACGGCCGGACTCGAGAATTGCCTTAAGAGGCTGCATTGTACTTCTGCCGCGAGAGCCGCTGTATGTTCCTCCGTTTGGAGAGAACGTTCAGTGTTTCCGTTGACCGTGATGACTCCTCGAGGGCCTGGAATCTTGAGCTTGAGGTATGCATAGTGCGGCACCGCGTTGAACTTTGCAAACGTGGTACGTCCGAGCAAGGCATGATAGCCGTTGCGGAACGGGACTATGTCGAAGATTAAATCCTCACTTCAGAAGTTATCCGGGGATCCGAAGACCACTTCTAGTGTAACTGAGCCTGTACAATTGGCTTCTACACCTGGTATGACGCCTTTAAAGGTCGTCTTGGTAGGTTTAATCCTTGAGGGGTCTATGCCCATTTTGCACACTGTATCCTGATAGAGCAGGTTCAGGCTGCTGCCGCCGTCCATCAGGACTCTGGTGAGGTGAAATCCATCGACGATTGGGTCTAAGACCAATGCGGCGAATCCGCGGTGGCGGATGCTGGTGGGGTGGTCCCTTCGGTCAAAAGTGATCGGGCAGGAGGACCATGGATTGAACTTCGGGGTGACTGGCTCCATCGCGTATACATCCCTGAGTGCACGCTTCCGCTCCCTTTTGGGTATGTGCGTTGCGTATATCATGTTCACCGTCCGCACCTGTGGGGGGAAACCCTTCTGTCCTCTATTGTTCGGCGGTCGGGTCTCTTCCTCGTCATCGCTATGCAACCCCTTGTCATTGCTTTCGGCAATTAACTTGCCTGCCTGCTTGAATACCCAACAGTCCCTGTTGGTGTGGTTGGCTGTTTTTTCGGGGGTGCCATGTATCTGGCACGAGCGGTCGAGTATTCGGTCCAAATTGGACGAACCCGGAGTAGTTCTTTTGAATGGCTTTTTCCGCTGACCGGGTTTAGAGCCTCTGAATCCGTTGATGCGGCGCTTGTTTTTGTTATGACGCGACCTGCCACTTCAGTCCTTAAAATCCGGACTGCCAGAATTTTTGCTGAGGTTGTTGCTGCGTGCTAGCCAGCTATCCTCACCCGCGCAGAAGTGGGTCATGAGTGATGTGAGGGCTGCCATGGATTTCGGCTTTTCCTGTCCCAGGTGCCGGGCAAGCCACTCGTCGCGGATGTTATGCTTGAAGGCCGTGAGGGCCTCCGCATCCGGACAGTCGACGATTTGGTTTTTCTTGGTTAAGAACCGTGTCCAGAATTGTCTGGCTGATTCGTCTGGCTGCTGAATTATGTGGCTTAGGTCATCAGCGTCTGGTGGTCGCACATACGTGCCTTGGAAGTTATCGAGGAATGCGGCTTCCAGGTCTTCCCAACTCCCAATTGACTCTATTGGCAAGCTGTTAAGCCAATGCCGGGCTGGTCCTTTAAGCTTGAGGGGAAGATATTTGATGGCGTGAAGATCATCACCGCGGGCCATGTGGATGTGAAGAAGATAGTCTTTGATTCAAACCGCAGGGTCTGTTATGCCATCGTAAGATTCGATATTCACGGGTTTAAACCCTTCGGGGATTTGATGATCCATTACTTCATCTGTGAAGCATAGTGGGTGTGCGGCGCCTCTGTACTGGGCGATATCACGACGGAGCTCAAAAGAACTTTGTCTGTTTTGTTCGACCCGGCCGGACTTACTGTGTCTGGCGCGACGGCTGTCGTCATGTACCGTGGGGCGCCCACGCGATCCATAGATCGATCTTGATTGTCTTGCCTTATCCTCCAATATATCTCGCAAGTCCGAAGCGTTCCCCTGTGGCCTTGTGCTTTTAGAGCGATGCCGGGGTACGGGTCTAGTGAAGGGCCTAGAGGCCTCTCTGTCGCGACCACGGGGTGGTCGGTCAGCCGTATTGTCTCCTAGTGATGCGGGTTCATACGCTTCCTCCTCTAATCGGGGGAGCAACTTGCGCTTAGGGTAGCTTTTGGTGGGGCGTTCGAGCTCATGCTCTTCGGCCGCGAGGACTTCAGTCCATCTGTCGGCTAGCAGATCTTGGTCAGCTCTAAGCTGTTGCTGCTTTTTCTTGAGGCTGTTCGCCGTGGCCATAAGCTTGCATTTAAAACGCTCTTGTTTGACGTGATCCTCAGGCACGACGAATTCATCGTCGTAGAGGCTTGCCTCGTCTCCAGAGGGAGGCATATAATCCTCTACCTCTTCTTCTGCCGCTCTCTCATGAGGGCTGGCGTCTCCGTCCTCCTGCGCTACATCTTGCTGGAGTGGGTTGTCTTCGGCACTGTCCGGTGTATTATTATCTCTGGTGCCGGAGTCTTCATTCTTGCTGTGGCGGGATTTAGAGCGGCGCCGCTGACGCCGGCGCTTGGGCTGCTTCTTGGAGGGGTCATCCTCCGCTGTTTCTTTGCCATTCCCATCCTTTGGGATATCCACCATGTATATGTCATATGATGAGGTGGCTTTCTAGTGCCCGGTAGGCGCTAGTTCTTGGTCGTCTCCGGCATCTTCGTCCATACCGTCGATGTCTTCGGAGTCGTAGTCTAGCATGTCGGTTAGATCGTCGACAGCGGCTACCAAGTGGGTGGTGGGTGGGCTTTGAATTTCTTCGTCGTCCGCATCCCAACCGTCCTGACCGCAGTCCGGCCAGGGCTCTCCTGATAACGAGAGATACTTTAGCGAATTCAAGATATCGCCAAAAGGTGAGTGTTGAAAGATGTCCGCTGCGGTGAACTCCATGATCGGCGCCCAATCGGATTCGATCGGAGGGGGCGCGGGAGGTTCGGAGTCCGGCAAGGAATCCGGCACCTCGGAGTCACAAGCTTCATGAGGGACAAGGTCATTGTTCAGCTCTATCGCCGTAGAGGTTGCAGCCCCCGAGGCGGTGTCTAGCCATCCGTCCTCGATCTGCACAGCCGACTCCGAATTGAAGATCGGAGCGGGTTCGAGTGCGGCCTCCAGGGTACTGTCTGGCTGCAGAGCTAAATCATGCTCGCCGTGACAGTGCGGCACGCTCGGCTGTGGCTCGAATCCATCGAGGATCAAGTCCCCGCAGATGTCAGTCGTGAAGTTCAAACTTCTAAATCTGACCTGACGGCCAGGGGCGTAGCTTTCGATCTGCTCTAGATGGCCAAGCGAATTGGCCCGCAGTGCAAAGCCGCCGAATATGAAGATCTGTCCGGGGAGAAAGGTCTCACCCTGGACTGCGTCGTTGATGATGGTCGAAGAAGCCATCAAGCCTATCGGTGACGACACAGAGGAACTCTCAATGAAAGCACCAGTGTCGGTGTCAAAACCAGCGGATCTCGGGTAGGGGGTCCCGAACTGTGCGTCTAGGCGGATGGTAACAGGAGACAAGGGACACGATGTTTTACCCAGGTTCGGGCCCTCTTGATGGAGGTAAAACCCTACGTCCTGCTTGATTAATATTGATGGTGTGTGTTACAAGAGTGGATCTACCACGAGATCAAGGAGGCTAAACCCTAGAAGCTAGCCTATGGTATGATTGTTGTTCGTCCTATGGACTAAAGCCATCCGGTTTATATAGACACCGGAGAGGGCTAGGGTTACACAGAGTCGGTTACAATGGTAGGAGATCTACATATCCGTATCGCCAGGCTTGCCTTCCATGCCAAGGAAAGTCCCATCCGGACACGGGATGAAGTCTTCAATCTTGTATATTCATAGTCTTGGAGTCCGGCCGATGATGATAGTTCGGCTATCCGGACACCCCCTAGTCTGGAACTCCCTCACTCGCTGTTGGCATGGGAGAATCCAGCGGATGAGCATGACCTGGACTACGTTGACAAGCTTGAGCTTCTTGTTCACCAGGGTTTGGAGACAGGATTGGAGTCCGGTCAGCTCCTCCGAATCGCCCCACAACAAGCCCTTCTCTTTCTAGGAGGTGAGCCGTGTGGGGATGCTAGATCTGAATTTTTGGAGCTGCTGCCCATTCAGGGTCACGCGGCTCGGTGATGTAGAACCACCCCGATTGCCACCCTTTGATGGTTTCCACGAAGGCGCCCTCGGGGCAGGTGACGTTGGGCATCTTGCCCACCATGGCGCCTCCGCACTCCGCTTAGCTGCCGCCCACTGCCTTCGGCTTGACATTAAAAGTCTTTAGCCATAAGCTGAAGTGGGGCTGGATGCAGAGGAAGGCCTCGCACACGACGATAAACGCCGAGATGTTGAGGATAAAATTCGGGGCCAGATGATGGAAATACAAGCCATAGTAGAACGTGATCCCCCGGACAAAGGGATGAAGTGGGAAGCCCAGTCCGCGGAGGAAATGGGGAAGTCATACCACCCTCTCATGGGGCCTGGGGGTGGGGATAAGCTGCCCCTCGTCGGGGAGCCGGCGTGCGATATCGCTGGACAAGTATCTGGCCTTGCGCAGCTTTTTGATGTGCCCCTCCGTGACGGAGGAGGCCATCCACTTGCCTCCCGCTCCAGACATAGTTGGAGAAGGTTGAGGTGAGATGTGCGGGCTTGGGCGCTGGAGCTCGAGTGCACGGAGATGGATAAGCAAAGGAGGAAGAAGGCGTAGGTAAAAAGGTGGATATTTATCCCCTTATATATGGGCGGACGAAACTATGCGTCCCCACCAGCCCGGTAAAACTCGCTTATCTCCCAAGGGCCGCGATCAATGGCGCTGTTGGGTTACCCACGTCCGTATTGATGAGAATCCCGGAATAAGGGGACATGATCTCTGCTTTGACAAGATGTGCCAAGGAAACCGCTTCGCTAAACGCGCTGAGGTGGAACAATAAAAACGATTCGAGTAAAGGCTTGGCCGTGGTGTGACGTCATATCACGAAATACGTTAGCAGATTGAACTTGTGTGAATATTATTCTCTCTACGGTGGAATGTGGAATTTATTTTGCAGAGCCGGACACTATCCTGGTGTTCCAAATCTTCTATGAATTATTCGGAGGAGGAACCCGCCTTGCAATGCCGAAGACAATATGCGCGCCGGACTCGTCGTCATTGAAGCCTGGTTCAGGGGCTACTGAGGGAGTCCTGGACTAGGGGGTGTCCGGATAGCCGAACTATCATCATTGGCCGGACTCCAAGACTATGAAGATACAAGATTGAAGACTTCGTCCCGTGTCCGGATGGGACTTTCCTTGGCGTGGAAGGCAAGCTTGGCAATGAAGATATGTAGATCTCCTACCATTGTAACCGACTCTGTGTAACCCTAGCCGTCTCCGGTGTCTATATAAACCGGAGGGTTTTAGTCCGTAGGACGAACAACAATCATACCATAGGCTAGCTTCTAGGGTTTAGCCTCCTTGATCTCGTGGTAGATCTACTCTTGTACTACCCATATCATCAATATCAATCAAGCAGGAGTAGGGTTTTACCTCCATCGAGAGGGCCCGAACCTGGGTAAAAACATTGTGTCCCTTGTCTCCTGTTACCATCCGCCTAGATGCACAGTTCGGGACCCCCTACCCGAGATCCGCCGGTTTTGACACCGACAGTGGGTATCATGCTATCCTTGGCCGAGATGCCTTCGCACGCTTTCAAGCCATACCCCATTACGGGTACATGAAGCTCAAAATGCCCGGCCCTAACGGAATCATCTCAATCTCAAGCAACCCGGACAAAGCTCTCCGTGCCGAAAACAAAACCGCATCCTTGGCCCTGGAGGCACTATCTGAAGCCCTAGCGGCAGAATAATTAACCACCCTACGAACCATGGTGGATAGGGATGACGTGATCCTTGATAAAAGATCCAAGTCCACCTCTTTCAAGCCAGCCGAGGAGATAGTAAAATTCCAAGTACACCTGACGGACCCCAATAAAATAGCATCCATCGGGGCACAACTAGATCTGGCAGTGGATGTCGCCCTACGCGCATTCTTGCATAAGAATTGGGATATCTTCGCCTGGCATCCTTCAGATATGCCTGGCATCCCACGAAGACTGGCCGAACACAGTCTCAACATAATCAAGGGATTTAAGCCCGTGAAGTAGACACTACGGAGATTCTCCGAACCCAAGCGTCAAGCTATGGGAGAAGAGCTAGCCAAATTACTAGAGTCTGGGTTCATTAGGGAAATCAAGCATCTGGATTGGCTAGCCAATCTGCTTATGGTCCCCAAAAAGGACAAATCATGGTGCCTGTGCGTCGACTTCAAGGACCTCAACAAGGCTTGCCCTAAAGGTCCTTTCCCATTGCCCTGCATTGACCAAATTATCGACGCAACTGCAGGACAAGATTCGCTCTGTTTCCTTGATGCCTATTCCAGATACCATCAGATCAAGATGAAGGAATCGGACTAGGCTGCAACCGCATTCATCATCCCTTACGGTCCCTTCTACTTCAACACTATGCCCTTCGGACTCAAGAATGCTGGGGCTACCTACCAGCGCATGATTCAAACATTCCTGGAAAAACAAATAGGAAAAACAGTCAAAGTGTACGTGGATGATGTGGTCATTAAAACAAAACAAGTCGAGTCACTGGTGGATGATCTTCGCCTTACCTTCGACAATCTCCGAACATACGGCATCCGACTTAATCTGGAAAAATGTGTCTTCGGAGTTCCAGCCGAAAAGTTGCTGGGGTTCATTGTTTCCCATAGAGGAATTGGGGTGAACCCAGCAAAAATCCGAGCTCTGTCACAATTGGCCATGCCAATAGACCTAAAGCAGGTCCAGATATTAGCCGGATGTGTAGAGGCTTTGAGTCAATTTATCTCCAAATTAAGAGAAAAGGCATTGCCATTATACAAGCTATTGCGCCATACAGATAACTTCAAGTGGACGGATGCAGCCACTGATGGATTGGAAGAAGTAAAAGCCCTTCACGCAAGCAACCCAATCTTGGCTGCACCTGGCGTTGGAGAGCCTATGTTTTTATACATTGCGGTAACCAACCAAGTAGTAAGCGTCGTCCTCGTCATCGAGCGAGGGGAGGAGGGACATAAATTCCCCACCCAAAAGCCCGTTTACTATGTATCGGAGGTCCTTACACCTTGCAAATCCCGATACCCGCACTATCAGAAGATAGCCTACACAGTCTTTATGGCGTCTTGCAAACTTCGACACTACTTTCAAGAGTGTTCGATCACAGTGGCATCCGAGTTTCCATTGAATGACATCATTAACAACAGGGACGCCACTGGCCGCATAGCAAAGTGGGCCATCGAGCTATTACCGTTTGAAATCATATACAAGCCACGCCGGGCTATTAAATCCCAGGTGTTGGCCGACATTATAGCCGAATGGACAGAAGCCGAACTCCCTAAAGAATACATCTCTTGTTCTAATTGGGTCATGTACTTCGATGGCTCCAAAATGCTGGTCGCACTGGGGGCTGGCGTAATCCTCACATCCCCCACTGGGGACATAGTCCGCTACGTATTTCAAATCATGTATATGGACTCTAATAATGTAGCCGAATACGAGGTGCTACTGCACGGTTTTTGTATGGCTGTCTCCATGGGCATACAACGCTTGAAGATGCGTGGGGACTTGAACCTCGCAATTTCATAGGTCAACGGAGAGTTCGATGCGAAGGACCCAGAAATGATGGCATACTAAAACACCATATTGAAAATGTCAGCTCAGTTCAACGGACTTGAGTTCCATCATGTCGCCCGGGAAAGTAATCAGGCAGCCGACATCCTTGCTCATATGGGCGCTAAACGCGACCCCATGCTTCCCAACACCTTTGTGGAACGACCCTTTAAGTCATTCGTGGTGTGGCAAGATGAGAGCGGCAAGGGCAACGTAGAACTGATCACACCCCCAACCGTTGAACACAATGTGGACAATGTTGGGGGTTCGAATATCGAGATAACACCCTCCGCTCATGAGATCATGGCTGTTATTGCCCCTTGGACCAAACCTTACTTGGCCTACCTTAATAGGCAAGAGCTGCCCGACGATCAAAATGAAGCGCGATGCATAGTTCGACGCTCCAAAGCCTTCAAAGTACACGAAGGCGAACTATATAAAAGAAGTACAACCGAAGTCCTTCAAAGGTGTATCTCCGAAGAGGAGGGAAGGCAGCTCTTCACAGAGATACATGCCGGTCTTGGCGGTCATCATGCTGCAGCCCGTGCCCTTGTAAGCAAAGCGTTCCGGGCATGCTTTTTCTGGCCTACGGCTGAGCTGACGCTCAAGACCTTGTCCAACGTTGCGTGGGCTGTCAACTCTTCGCCAATCAGAGCCACATGCCTCCTACCGCATTAAGAACAATCCACATTACTTGGCCCTTTACGGTCTGGGGGCTTGACATGGTAGGACCCCTTAAAGGGGAAGCCACAAAAAGAAGTACTTATTGGTCATGATGGATAAATTCACTAAATGGATAGAAGCCAAACCAGTTAAAATAGTTGAGGCTGGACCAGTGATCGATTTTATATTAGGCGTAGTCCACCATTATGGTGTCCCGCACAGTATCATCACTGACAATGGCTCTAACTTCACAACTGATGAGGTGAAAACCTGGTGTGCTACGTTGGGCATTAAACTCGACTATGCATCTGTATACCACCCCCAAACAAACGACCAAGTCGAACGGGCCAATGGTCTGGTCATGAGTGGTATTAAACCATGACTCGTGCGCTCATTACAAGAATCGGATAAGCACTGGGTTGAGGAACTCGATTTCGTACTCTAGGGACTCTGGATGATGCCCAATCGAACGACCGGGTACACACCTTTCTTTATGGTGTACGGCGCTGAAGCCGTATTACCCTGTGATATTATTCATGACTCACCTAGAGTGCGCATGTCTGAAGAGAAAGAAGCCGAACTTGATTGGCAGGATGACCTAGATGGACTGGAAGAGGAGCCTGATGTAGCCAAGGCCTGTTCTGCATTCTATCAACAACAGGCCAGGCGTTACCAAAGCAGAGAAGTGTGGGCTAAAACATATAACGTTGGAGAACTTGTTCTATGCCTCCTGGAGAAGATAAAGGATAAGCTCAAACCCAAATGGGAGCGCCCCTTCATTATCTATGTAGTCCTCACTGGAGGAGCCTATCGCCTTCTCAATGCGGAGGATAATCGCCTTGAGCCGAACCCATGGAATGCCGCCCGGCTCCGAAGATTTTACGCATAATTCAGCCCCCTTACGTCTAAGTTTAAAATTAGGCTCTTTCCATTTTCTCTTTCTTTTTACCCTCTTTAGCTCTCCCTCCTTATATTGTATGCCCGGATAAACCGCATCATTGGGGATACACATCTTTAAATGTATGCATCCCACCATACATGGGGGCTTCTTTTGAAAGAAGCATTTTATTACAAAGCTTACAAGCTTCTTTTGTCCATACTATCTGTTGTTTCTGCCATTTTATGCACCTCTATGACTTAAGTTTTTGCCAAGCTGGGTTGCCTCGCTCCTGTTCTTATACCCTATGTTCCTGATTGTTCGGCTAGGGTATAAAGGGAGCACCTCTGCGATTGTTACAACCGGGTTATCCGGCGCTGTACCTCTGACGGGTGAAGCCAAAAGCTAGTGTTCCTAAGAGAATATTTGGGCGGCACATATTCGATAGGATGTTTTCGGAATAACGCATAATAGCGGCTATCTGTACTTCAGATACAAGCCCAGTCCAAGAAAAGGAACCCCTAACGGAACTATTTTTCTTGGAAGATGTTTCTTACGTTAAAAAGCAATATAACATAACTCTGCCGATCACAATTTGTCTGTTTGAGCAATATACTGGATTGCCTGGTTTCTGACAATACCAAATGTTTACTGTCAAACATAGTATACGGAAACACTCCAACTTCTTTGGTTCGGAGGTGGAAGCCGAAGGTCTGCGATGACAAAATTTTCATAAAATTCGACTGGAGATAAGTTCGGTCGTAAAGTACATGGGTACATCAAATCGAACGCTCACTCCATTTCTATGCCATCTAATAGGCTATCTAATTTACAATCTTGTTGCAAAAATTTCACCGCTGTGATTACTTGGTCATATACCAAGTTTACGGGAATTTCCTTCCCATCGGGTCCCCGGGGTCCAACCCTGGGCATATGGTTTGGGTCAAGACCAATATAGCGTGTCTTCACCATGGCCCAAGCCTCTCAAGCGCCTTCACGACAGGTTGATGTCTTCCACAGCTCGAACCAATGTCGGGCACCCTTGAAAAGATCAGCCAACCCCTCCATACTTTTTGGAGGAACGTCGGAGGGCCACAAGGCTTTGGCCATGTTCTTCATTGCCTTTCGAGCACGTTCGTGCAGCTTGCCCAACTCCTTCAGAATGTCACTCTAAAGAACTGGCATTTCCTCCTCGGTGCGGCCGGTCAGCATACCTGCATCAACTGGTCTGTCATATTTCGTATTATATGATTCTCTCAAATAATTCAGACGGTTTGCAAAACATACCAAATATACCACCCTTCAGTTTCTGGTTTTCTTGTTGTGCCTCTAACAGTTGAGCATTCAAGCTCTTTATCTCTTCGGCCTATTTCTTTACTTCCTCCTCCAATTTTTTATCGTTGCCATAATACATTGGGGCACTCTTTATGTCTTCAAGCTCCCGGGTCAGTGCATTGTTTTTCTCCTTGAGAACTTGTGATCATCAAACTATCCTTAAATCGGTTTTGATCGCCCACTTTAAGTCTCGGGGGCTACTACTATTATCTATCCATTAAGTTATTGAAAATTTTTACCTGCATATCCTTTGTGAATAGGTGAGCGACCCCGGTGAGTCCGTCCTAGACAGCTCATATATAAGCACCTACAGTGCTTAGGGCGTTGAACTCTGGCTCTGTTAAGGAAGGGGTGTGTAAGGCTTCTTTTAAGTGACGATGATTCTTCTCACTTTCGACTTCGGAGTTGGTAACTGATATGTCTCCGTCGTATCTACTTTTCCAAACACTTTTGCCCTTGTTTTGGACTCTAACTTGTATGATTTGAATGGAACTAACCGGACTGACGGTGTTTTCAGCAGAATTGCCATGGTGTTGTTTTATGTGCAGAAAATAAAAGTTCTCGGAATGACCTGAAACTCCACGGAACACCTTAGAAAAAACAATAAAAAATCCTCGCCAAAGATGAAGACCAGGGGGGCCACACCCTGTCCACGAGGGTGGGGGCGCCCCCCTGGGCACACCCCCCTACCTCGTGGGCCCCCTGGTGGCCCTCCGACGCCAACTCCAACTCCATATATTGTCTTTCGGGGAGAAGAAAATCAGGGAGAAGAAATCATCACGTTTTACGATATGGAGCCGCCGCCAATCCCTAATCCCTCTTGGGAGGGCTGATCTGGAGTCCGTTCGGGGCTCCGAAGAGGGGGATTCATCGCCGTCGTCGTCATCAACCATCCTCCATCACCAATTTCATGATGCTCACCGCCGTGCATGAGTAATTCCATCGTAGGCTTGCTGGACGGTGATGGGTTGGATGAGATTTATCATGTAATTGAGTTAGTTTTATTAGGGTTTGATCCCTAGTATCCACTATGTTCTGAGATTGATGTTGCTATGAATTTGTTATGCTTAATGCTTGTCACTAGGGCCCGAGTGCCATGATTTCAGATCTGAACCTATTATGTTTTCACGAATATATGTGTGTTCTTGATCCTATCTTGCAAGTCTATAGTCACCTACTATGTGTTATGATCCGGCAACCCTGAAGTGACAATAATCGGGACCACTCCCGGTGATGACCATAATTTGAGGAGTTCATGTATTCACTAAGTGCTAATGCTTTGTTCCGGTTCTCTATTAAAAGGAGGCCTTAATATCCCTTAGTTTCAAATAGGACCCCACTGCCACGGGAGGGTAGGACAAAAGATGTCATGCAAGTTCTTTTCCATAAGCACGTATGACTATATACGGAATACATGCCTACATTACATTGATGAATTGGAGCTAGTTCTGTGTCACCCTATGTTATGACTGTTACATGACGAACCGCATCCGGCATAATTATCCATCGCTAATCCGGTGCCTACGAGTTTTCCATATACTGGTTCTCGCTTATTTACTTTTCCGTTGCTACTGTTACAATCAGTACAAAATACCAAAAACATTACTTTTGCTGTCTTTACTTTTGTTACCGTTACCACTACTATCATATTACTTTGCTACTAAACACTTTGCTGCAGATACTAAGTTTCCAGGTGTGGTTGAATTGACAACTCAGCTGCTAATACTTGAGAATATTCTTTGGCTCCCCTTGTGTCGAATCAATAAATTTGGGTTGAATACTCTACCCTCGAAAACTGTTGCGATCCCCTATACTTGTGGGTTATCAAGACCTTTTTCTGGCGCTGTTGCCGGGGAGCATAGCTCTATTATTTGAGTCACTTGGGATTTATATCTGCTAGACACTATGAAGAACTTGAAAGATGATCGAACTACTATTTTTCCCTCAACTACGAGGGGAGGTAAGGAACTGCCATCTAGCCTTGCACTAGATTCTCCTTCTGTTATAAGTAAGTTTGCGACACCTAAACCTCCTACTGCTATGAATTCTGATATGTCGCATGTTATTGATGATGCCACTTCTTCTATGCATGATACTTATGATGAAACCACTTCTATGCTTGATACTACTGTGCCCCTTGGTGAATTTCTTGATGAACAAATTGCTAGGTCTAGAGAAAGAGAAATTATTGAACCTGAATACGATGATGATAGTGATGATGAGAATATGCCTGCTATTCCTGAGGGTTTTGATGCTGAATCTTCTGCAGCTATTTTTGCCTGCCAGGATAGATATGAACTTAAGAGGCTGCTAGTTAAATGGAGTAAAGAATCTTTTAGGGATAGAATGAGACCCGACCCTGCTTTTGCTACTTCACCTATTTGTGTTCCCGATAAGGATTATTTTGATTTTTCTGCAATCCAGATATAATTACTTTGGTTGAATCTGATCCTTTTTGTGGCTATGAATCTAAAACTGTTGTGGCACATCTTAATAAGTTAAATGATATAGCTGCCCTGTTTACTAATAATGAGAGATTGCGCTACCTTTATTTACTCAAAATATTTCTGTTCTCATTAAAGGGTGATGCTAAGATTTGGTTTAATTCTCTTGATCCTGGTTGTGTGCAAAGTCCCCAGGATATGATTTATTACTTCTCTGCTAAATATTTCCCTGCTCATAAGAAACAAGCTGCTTTGAGGGAAATATACAACTTTGTGCAAATTGAAGAAGAGAGTCTCCCACAAGCTTGGGGGAGGCTTCTCAAGTTACTTAATGCTTTGCCTGATCATCCTCTTAAGAAACCTGAAATACTAGATATCTTTTATAATGGACTAACCGATGCTTCCAGAGATTACCTGGATAGTTGTGCTAGTTCTCTTTTCAGGGAAAGAACACCGGATGAAGCTGAAATTCTATTGAATAATATGTTGACAAATGAAAATAATTGGGAACCTCCTGAGTCCCCTCCTGAGCCAGTTCCAGAGCCAATTACCGAGCCTATTCCTAAACCAACTCCGAAGAAGAGAGGTGTTCTATTTCTCAGTCCCGAAGATATGCAAGAGGCAAAGAAATCTATGAAAGAAAAAGGTATTAAAGCTGGAGATGTTAAGAATTTACCTCCTATTGAAGAAATACATGGTCTTAATTTACCACCTATTGAAGAAGTATATGATCTCAATTACTTATTTACTGAAGAACCTCCCGATATCCCGACACAGGTAGTGAAGGTAAATTCTCTCTATAGATATGATAAAGCTGAAGTTCCCCCTACTAAAATTGCTAGTCAGTGCTTGGATGAGTTTGATGACTTTATGTTTAAGCAAGATGACTTTAATGCTTATTTTGGTAGACAATTAAAACAGAATACCTTTATGATTAAACGCTTGGGTGATTATATGGCTGGTATTAGAGGTGAACTTAAACTTGTTGGCAAACATGCTTCTATGGTTACCACTCAAGTAGAACAAGCACTTAAAGCTCAGAAAGAAGTGCTTGATGAAATGAATAGTAAGAAAAATGATTATGCTGTTAGAGTGGCTACTAGAACTGGTAGAATGACTCAGGAACCTTTGTATCCTGAAGGCCACCCTAAGAGAATCGAGCAAGATTCTCAGAGAAATAATATTGATGTACCTAGTTCTTCTAAGAGGAAGAAAAAGAAAAATGATAGGACTTTGCAAACTTCTAGTGAACCTATTGCTGAACCACCTGAGAATACAAATAATATCTCTATTTCTGATGCTGAAACACAATCAGGTGATGAACATGAACCTAGTGATAATGTTAATGATAATGTTCATGTTGATGTTCAACCTAGTAATGATAATCATGTAGAAGTTGAACCTGATGTTGATCTTGATAACCCACAATCAAAGAATCAACGTTATGATAAAAGAGATTTTGTTGCTAGGAAACATGGTAAAGAAAGGGAACCATGGGTTTAGAAACCCATACCTTTTCCTCCGAAACCATCCAAGAAAAAGGATGATGAGGATTTTGAGCGCTTTGCCGAAATGATTAGACCCATCTTTTTGTTTATGCGATTAACTGATGTGCTCAAAACAAATCCTTATGCTAAGTATATGAAGGATATCATTACTAATAAAGAAAGATACCGAAAGCTGAAATTTCCACCATGCTTGCTAATTATACTTTTAAGGGTGGAATACCAAAGAAACTTGGAGATCTAGGAGTACCTACTATACCATGCTCCATTAAGAGAAAT
Source organism: Triticum dicoccoides (assembly GCF_002162155.2). Lineage (NCBI taxonomy): Eukaryota > Viridiplantae > Streptophyta > Magnoliopsida > Poales > Poaceae > Triticum > Triticum dicoccoides. Next base: position 301,713,140 of record NC_041391.1, on the reverse strand, counting down.
TATGTTAAAACTGCTTTATGTGATCTTGGAGCCGGTGTCAGTGTTATGCCTCTCTCTTTATATCGTAGACTTGACTTGAATAAGTTGACACCTACTGAAATATCTTTGCAAATGGCTGATAAATCAACTGCTATACTTGTCGGTATTTGTGATGATGTGCCTGTTGTAGTTGCAAACGTTACTATTTTAACGGACTTTGTTATTCTTGATATTCCTGAGGATGATAGTATGTCTATTATTCTTGGAAGACCTTTCCTTAATACTGTAGGGGCTGTTATTGATTGCAACAAAGGCAATGTCACTTTTCATGTTAATGGCAATGAGCACACGGTACATTTTCCGAGGAAACAACCTCAAGTTTATAGTATCAACTCTATTTGAAAAATTCCATCGATTATATTTGGAGGTTTTGAATTTCCTCTCCCTACTGTCAAGAAAAAGTATGATATTCTTATTGTTGGGGATTTTCATATCCCCGTTGAGGTAAATTAGTGTCATTCGAAATTTCTCCGGTTCCGTGATTATTCGGAATGAGTTTGTTAACAAGACTTGATCAACCTTGTTAGTGGGTTCATTTTGATGATCACGAGATGGATGAAACTAGAAGCACAACCTTCTGTACCCTTTTTATATTTTCTGTTATTTAGTAGAAATAAAGCAAAATAGTATTTTTCTGTCAGTCTCCTGACTTATCCGCGCAATATAAAAATATCCCGAAAATAAAAGTCCTCAGAATGCCATGCCAATTTAATATGATTTTTTCGGGAATATTTGAGGATTTACTGTGCAAAAATTACCGCGTGGAGAGCTGCCACCTGGCCACGAGGGTGGAGGGCGCGCCCTACCCCCCTGGGCGCGCCCCCCTGCCTCGTGGGCCCACGGTGGCCCTCCTCCACTTGTCCCTTCACCATCTTCTTCCTCTGCCTCACGCAAACACGAAAAACCAACTCAAGCACGAGTTCCAGCCCCTATTGCTGTGATTTTCGATCTCCTTGCACAAAGCACCTCTCGCAAAACTGCTTGGGGAGATTGTTCCTTGGCATGTGACTCCTAGATTGGTCCAATTAGTTTTTGTTCTAGTGCTTTATTCATTGCAAATTTGTGCTGCATAGGTGACCATGTTCTTGAGCTTGCATGTCAAATTTATATGGTTCCAAGTAGTTCCAATGCTTTATATAGGCTCTAGGCACTTGTGGGAGTTGTTACTATCAATTTTATTGAAGTTGGTTCACTTTTATTTGAAGTTACTAAAAATTTCAGAAATTTTTCAGAGGAAACAATATGTTTAGGAGGATGTTCCAAGGTGGTTCTTCAAGGAAGCAAGGTCCCAGACTTGCAATACATGATGCTGACGAGGAACCACCAAGAGACGCTCATGTGAGGCCCTGTGAATGGCCTTTGGAAAATTTTATGAATCAAGTGGGAATCAAAGAAGAATTTAGCGCATATCTGCGTAACGCCGGTCTTGAGGACTTTGAAGCTGACAAATGCCCCCAGTATCATGATCTCACAAGTTCATTTGTGAGGAGGTTTGAGTTTTCATCTTCGCGTAATTCTCCTTCAGTCATGTTTGAACTTTATGAGAAATCTTATACCATGGACTTAGAGGATTCCACTTCTGCTTGCAAACTTCCATCTTGGGGTAATGTCAGGGATCCCCCTAGATCTGAATATAGAGACTTTCTTGCTAGAATAACTATGGGGGAATCTAGAGAAATAACACAAGCCACTATAGGGAGCGTTCACTTTCCTGCTATACATTATTTTGCTCTCTTCATAGGTAGATGCATAAATGCTAAGGATGAAGCATGTCACATGTGTGTCCCTGATCTCAGCATTCTCAGGAGTGATGTGTTAGGAGACCAATCTTATCATATGGGAGCCATTGTAGCTCGCAGAGTTGCATCAGAATAGACATAACGGAGATTTCTTTGGAGGAATTTATGCAACCCTCTTAGCTAATTTTCTTGAGATAGACATTCATGAGGGTGATATGGAGTTACCCCCTTCTTATTTAGATTTTGATTCTATGGTTTCACAGCAGTTTGTTGAGAGGACTGAACCACCTCTCCAGTATCGACTAATCTTTAACAAACGTCATGTAGTCCATATTGCTCTTCCTGCTCCTGCCTTCTTTGATTCTCAGACAAAAGGAAGATATATTATTACCAGAGAGGAGGCAGATGAGTACGAGAGGAGAGCGGAGTCTGCTCGACACCACGCTACAGCTCAGGCAGCGATAGCCGCTGCGTCACAGTATGACCCCAGCTTCACCTACGGGTATCCGCCAGGCTATCCCTGGCAATAGACCAACTTAGGCCAAAATCCTAAGCTTGGGGGAGTACGTATTTCCCACCGACATTACATTTATGTTCACACACACTCATTTCTAGATGTCGGTGCTCGTACTCTTTCACTGTAATATCCATGCTAGTTTATTTTCTTTTTCCTGCTTTCTTCTTGTGTGTTTGATAAACCTTAAGAAAAAACAAAAAATTAGTAGTAGTTTATTTCTTTGCTGTAGTTATTAAAAAGAAAACCCAAAAATATTTCCTGTTCTTCTTTTGCTTGTTGGGAGCTTTCCCGTGTAAATAGTTTTTATTTCTTTTCCTTTCTTTGGGGGTTGACAAGACCATATTGAAAATGCTTAGTGGCTCTCATATGCATGATTGTTTATTTAACTTAGAGCGCATATTACTTGTCATCTCTCTTGAGTTGAATGCTTGCAGATTCCAGCTTAGTCCAATGCACGTGCACTCTTATTATTATAGACATCGTTTGGTCGTGCAAGTGAAAGGCAATAATGATGATATATGATGGACTAATTGGGATGAGAAAAGCTGGTATGAACTCGACCTCTCTTGTTTTTGTAAATATGATGACTCATCGTTCCTGAGTTAGCTATTATGAAGTAAACATATTTGCAATGGCATTTAGAGATTATAGTTGCTTGTGCCATGCTTGATTAGCTATGAGTTATAATGGTTTACCTTGCGTGCCAACATGCTATTAGAATGATTATGATGTGGTATGATGGGATGGTATCCTCCTCTAAATGAATTGAGTGACTCGACTTGGCACATGTTCACACATGTAGTTGAATCAAATCAACATAGCCTTCATGATATTTATGTTCATGGTGGATTATATCCTACTCATGCTTGTATTCGGTGTAAATTAATTTTAATGCATGTTTACGACTGTTGTCGCTCTCTCAGTTGGTCGCTTCCCAGTCTTTTGCCAGCCTTCACCTGTACTAAGCGGGAATACTGCTTGTGCATCCAAACTCCTTAAACCCCAAAGTTGTTCCATATGAGTCCACTATACCTACCTATATGCGGTATTTACCTGCCGTTCCACGTAAATTTGTATGTGCCAAACTCTAAACCTTCAAATAAACATTCTATTTTGCATGCTCGAATAGCTCATATGTCAACTAGAGCTGCCCTTATCTTCCGTGTTAGGTTTGTTATTCTCAAGAGGAGTGGACTCCGCTCCTCATTCACGAGAAAATGGCTGGTCTTCGGGATGCCCAGTCCCATGCTTTATGCAAACTAAATCAAAATAATTGCAAACAAAACTCCCCCTGGGACCCGTTGAATGTTGGAGGCACTCGTTGTTTCGAGCAAGCCATGGATTGATGCTTGTGGAGGAGGGGGAGTATAAACTTTACCATTCTATTTGGGAACCGCCTATAATCTGTTTAGCATGGAAGATATCATCGTCTTTTAGTTGTTATGTTGACAATGAAAGTATGCCGCTCAAAATATAAATTATCTCTATTTCAAAACCGAGCTCTAGCATCTCTACAAATCCCTACTTCCCTCTACGAAGGGCCTATCTATTTACTTTTATGTTGAGTCATCACCCTTCTTATTAAAAGCACCCACTGGAGAGCACACTGTCATTTGCATTCATTATCATTGGTTTATATTGGGTATGACTTGACTGGATCTCTTTTAACATGAATTACAATGTTTAGTCAGTCCTTGATCTTTAAAGGTGCTCTGCATTTATGTTTTGCGGTCTCAGAAAGGGCTAGCGAGATACCATTTTGTTATATCATGTCATGATTATTTTGAGAAAGTGTTGTCATCCGAGTTTTATTATTATGGCTCGCTAGCTGATTATGCTATTGATATGAGTAATTGCGAGACCTATGTCTTATTGTTAGTATGGTTAGTTCATAATATTGGCTGAAACTTGAATGTTGGCTTTTCATGTTTACAACAACAAGAGCAAACAGAGTTTGTAAAAGTTTTTCTTCTTCTCTTTGAGTTTTTCAACTGAATTGCTTGAGGACAAGCAAGGGTTTAAGCTTGGGGGAGTTGATATGTCTCTGTCGTATCTACTTTTCCAAACACTTTTGCCCTTGTTTTGGACTCTAACTTGTATGATTTGAATGGAACTAACCCGGACTGACGTTGTTTACAGCAGAATTGCCATGGTGTTGTTTTATGTGCAGAAAATAAAAGTTCTCGGAATGACCTGAAACTTCACGGAACACCTTAGAAAAAACAATAAAAATCCTCGCCAAAGATGAAGACCAGGGGGCCCACACCCTGTCCACGAGGGTGGGGGCGCCCCCCCTGGGCGCGCCCCCTACCTCGTGGCCCCCTGGTGGCCCTCTGACGCCAACTCCAACTCCATATATTGGCTTTCTGGGAGAAAAAAATCAGGGAGAAGAAATCATCGCGTTTTATGATACGGAGCCGCCGCCAAGCCCTAATCCCTCTTGGGAGGGTTGATCTGGAGTTCGTTCGGGGCTCCGAAGAGGGGGATTCGTCGCCGTCGTCGTCATCAACCATCCTCCATCACCAATTTCATGATGCTCACCGCCGTGCGTGAGTAATTCCATCGTAGGCTTGCTGGACGGTGATGGGTTGGATGAGATTTATCATGTAATCGAGTTAGTTTTGTTAGGGTTTGATCCCTAGTATCCACTATGTTCTGAGATTGATGTTGCTATGACTTTGTTATGCTTAATGCTTGTCACTAGGGCCCGAGTGCCATGATTTCAGATCTGAACCTATTATGTTTTCATGAATATATGTGTGTTCTTGATCCTATCTTGCAAGTCTATAGTCACCTACTATGTGTTATGATCCGGCAACCCCTAAGTGACAATAATCGGGACCACTCCCGGTGATGACCATAATTTGAGGAGTTCATGTATTCACTATGTGCTAATGCTTTGTTCCGGTTCTCTATTAAAAGGAGGCCTTAATATACCTTAGTTTCCAATAGGACCCCGCTGCCACGGGAGGGTAGGACAAAAGATGCCATGCATGTTCTTTTACATAAGCACGTATGACTATATACGAAATACATGCCTACATTACATTGATGAATTGGAGCTAGTTCTGTGTCACCCTATGTTATGATTGTTACATGACGGACCGCATCCAGCATAATTATCCATCGCTAATCCGGTGCCTAAGAGTTTTCCATATACTGGTTCTTGCTTATTTACTTTTCCGTTGCTACTGTTACAATCACTACAAAATACCAAAAACATTACTTTTGCTATCTTTCCTTTTGTTACTGTTACCACTACTATCATATTACTTTGCTACTAAACACTTTGCTGCAGATACTAAGTTTCCAGGTGTGGTTGAATTGACAACTCAGCAGCTAATACTTGAGAATATTCTTTGGTCCCCTTGTGTCGAATCAATAAATTTGGGTTGAATACTCTACCCTCGAAAACTGTTGCGATCCCCTATACTTGTGGGTTATCAGTAACAGACATCTCATCCACCTCTCCATGCGACGAGCGAGCCTGTGTCGCGTTAGCATGCGCCCCTATCCCGTTTGGTATCTCCAGCGCCGGATTAGCCGCAACTCGGCTGGCTGGGACCTTACCCACCACTACAAAAAAAGACACATCTGTGACATTTTGGGTCGAATGAAAAAATTTTCTGTCAGACTTATGACACTTCTATGATGATAATTGTGACAAAACCCAGTATCATCATAGATGTGGTGGGCTCCTACTTCTATGACAAAAAATCATGACAGAAAATGGGATTTTCGTCCTGGGCGGGCCAGAGACGCAGCTGCATGACATTCTTTGGGCCGTCCATGACGAAAAAAATTGTGGTAGAAGCGAGGGCGAGGAAAATTTCGGCGAGTTCCCGGTTATGGTGGGAGGTCAGGGGCCGAGCGATGTGCGTTTCTCTCGTACACGTACACGCGTGTGTGCGAGGCATTGGCTCTAACTGAACCCGATCGAGGCGTCGGGCTCTAACTGAACCCGAGCGATTGCACTACAGGCTACGCGTTACTGAACCCGAGCGATCGATCGATGGCTGTTAACTGAACCCGATCGAGCGATTCCTTCACTACTACTGCTAACTGAAGCCGATCGATGCTGCCTCTGGATGAGCAGTGAGCGTTGCGATGGGGTTTGGATGAATAGTGAGCGGTGGGGGTGGATGAACAGGACCCCGTGGCGTAGCCTCTGGATGAACAGGACCCCGATTGATCGAGCCGGTTGGGGCTGGATGAACAGGACCCCGCGGAGGGCTGGATGAACAGGACGACCCCATGGAGGGCTGGATGAACAGTAGACGATGGAGGGGTGGATCAACAGTAGCTCATGGAGGTGTTGTTGAACAGGAGCCCGTGGAGAGGGGTGGTTGAACAGTAGCCGGTGGAGTAGCGCGTGGTGGAGGCTGGATGAACAGGAGCCCGTGGAGGCTGGAGGAGGTCGACGGTGGATGAACAGTAGCCCGTTGAGGCTGGAGGAGGTCGATGGTGGAGATGAACAGTATCCCGTGGAGTCCCATTTTGCGGTGCGCCACACCCCTTCGAATGAACAGGACCCCCCTTTCGACCGTAGCGCTTGAAAACAAGTCCGTTTTGTCCGTTTTGCGGTACGCCACACCCCTCCCGATCAACAGGACCCTGTTTCGACCGTAGGAGGTCCGTTTCCTCCATTTTGCGGTACGCCACACCCCTCCTGATCAACAGGACCCTGTTTCGACCATGGTCGATCGAACACAAAGCCATTTCCTCCATTGTGCGGTATGCCAGGCCTCGTTTCCGTCGCCTGTTCCATCCAAGCCGGTTGGCTCCCACGTGTTCGGTTGCCTCCCGATGAACACGACGCATTCTGTTGCCTCCCGATGAACACGACGCATTCCGTTGCCTCCCATGAACACGACGACGACGCAGTTTCTCCGTTCCGACCCAGCCATGTACGCGAGCCCTGGCAGTACGTATGCGCGAGTAGGCGTTCAAGACCCCGCCCATATGTACGTGTGTGGTCATATTTTCTTTCTTGCACCCCGGCCGTTGTACGTACGTGTACATGCTACGTGCACGCCTCTACTACGACACGTGCGTGCCTCTACATCGACCAGTATATATGTACGTACACATTCGCGACCAGAATGACAATGCTACGTACGCTTCGACCAGGTGGGTCCCGACTGTCAGGCACTTCCTTGCGTGTGAAGATGTAGCTGGTGGGTCCCAGCAGTCAGGGGGGCGAATCGTTTTTTTATTTTTTGCCCGGACGCACTTCCTTCCGTGCGAAGATGTAGCTAGTGGGTTCCAGCAGTCAGGGGGGCAAATCGTTTTTTTCGAACACACTTCCTTGCGTGCAAAGATGTAGCTGGTGGGTCCCAGTAGTCAGGGGGGACGTTTTTTTGCAAAATACAGTGGCCCGTCCGGTGGGTCCCAGCTATCAGGTGGAGGAATCATTATTTTCCACGTAATAAGGAGGCACTTCCTTGCTACGATCGTGGACCCAGCTGTCAGCCTCTCCACGTATAGTCCACGTCCAATGGAAGTCGTTCCTTGACCACTTTGACCACGCGCGCCGAGAGCACCACGGCGGTGGATGACGGCGAGGCCTAGGAAGGGGACAACACGGAGCCGGGGAAGACACGAAAGTGGATGCCCACGTGGAGAGGAGTACGAGGGTTCACTGGTTCGGCTGCCATGTGAGGCTGCCGTCGCCGCAGAATAACAGGGGGTGTGGGTGAGTGGAGGGATGGCCTGGCCAGCGGTGGGAGTAGTAGGGGGCGGTGAGGCCTCCGCGGCAGCACAGCCGGCCAAGGGAGGCAGGAGCAGGTGGCACGACCGGCGCTGCTTTGGGCGGCTGGAACAAGAAGACCAGAGGTTGAGAAGCACGACGGCCGTTGGATGGACATCGTACGGTCACTGCAGCTAGAATCGTTTATATTGAATAAGTTGACAAAGCCCTTGGTATGTCAACTTAGTAGGCCCACAGGTCAGCTTCCGAAACGGTGTGCCCCAGATGTCAGGGGGAGGAATCATTTTTTGGGCAGGTGGAGCTAGAATATCCGAGATTGAAGAAGAAGCATGGCATCCGTTGGATGGACATCCAACGGCCACTGCTGCTAGAACCGTGTGTTGACTATAAGTTGACAAAGCCTTGCATACGCGTCAACTCTCTTTTTTTAGGGGACGCGTCAACTTAGTAAGGCCACAAGTGTGTGGCAGAGAACTTATAGCCCATTTGACATTTGTAAGAATGTGCAGTCCATTTTTGAATTCTAATGGAATTTACTACAGCCCATTTACAGTTTGTTAAAAGTACAACCCATTTCAACCAACCGTTCAAAACATAATTCAATAAAATTTCCCACATTTTGATGGGATCCGAAATATTTTTATCTGGAACACTCTAGTCAGATTAAATACAATTTCAATATAAATTTATATTACGTAAAAATCCAACGAAATATTGCGCTCGCAAGAATTAATGAAATTAAAATTTTCAATATCCAAAAATAATATTTTATAAAGTAAGTACGTGTTTGGTGCATTTTTTATAGTTACTGCCTAGTTTTTATAATTACATCACATTTATTATTTCTTAAAGCCCATTTTCTTGTTAAGCCTAATGCATCCCTCCTAGGCAAGATTTGCAGCCCAGCGGGGCGGAGAATAACAACTTGACCTTGCCTGGGTTTTCCTAAAAAAAGTATAGCTGGGCTAGCCATTTTCAGCTTGAAAAAATTAATATCTGGGCTGGATATCTGGCCTGGGCTAGACGGGCCACAGCCCGCCCAGTTAATACCTGCACTAATGTTTTCGTTGTTATTCAGAGGAAAAAAATTAATATCTGGGCTAAACATCGAAAAACTCTGCAGTGCTCACACCTCAAAAACACAAATACTCCTCGAGCTGCTTGGTCCCAGCTGTCGGCCGCTTCTTGCGCAATTCTCTCGTTTATTGACTACATAGGTTGACAATGGTGTGGGATCGTGATGTCAGGAAACCTGGAGGAAGCAAAAAAATATAGTTATTATATATATATATATATATATATATATATATATATATATATATATAATAAGGAGGCACTTGCGTACGTGAGGCTATGGCCCTGGTGGGTCCCATTGTCATCCTCTCCAGGTAAAGTCATCTCCTCGCCCGCGCGCGCTTTCTGCCCGAAACAGTCAGCGTCGCCCGCCCTGCTCCCAGTGCAGGCGATTGCTCCGCCTTCAAACGACACAAGTGTCGTCCGTCCGTCCATCTGCCGCCCATATTAATGATCCGCGGTTGCCGAGGCGGCTACTCCGGCGCCACACGTCCGTCCCTCCACCGCCCACCATTGCTATATAAACTGCTGCGCCGGCCATAGCCACAGTCATCCGCATCCGTTCCCTTTCTCCTGTCCACACCACTACTGCCCACCATGGCTTCCTCGCGCTCCAACGCTCTTCGGGACGGGCGGATGACGGACCACAAGGAGATGGCAGCCATTGCTGCCGACCAGCTGGCCGGCAGGCAGCCGGAGGACGACAATGTACCAATGGAGAACATGGTAGTCGACGATCCGGCGCCAACCCCCTCCTCTGATCCATCCTTGCCGGTGCATTGCACCATGACAATCGGTGAGGCCCGTGCCCAATATATGGACATGGTGAGGCAGATGCGTGAGGAGCAGTTTCGGGAGGCGCAGGCCGCCGCCGCCTACAACCACCATCTCCTCCAGGAGCACCTGCATGCGGAGGAGCAGATCACCGCGGAGCAGGCGGAGCAGGAGGTGCTGCACGACTCGTACCGCTCCACCCATGAGGGCCGCCTCGAGCACTGGCGGTACCGCATGCGGGTGGCAGAGGCTGCGGCCGCCTACAAAGAGGGCGATGAAGCGGGCAAGGCGCTGTTTGGTGAGAGCGAGGACGAGGCAGAGGACAATGCCGGCTCCGACGAGTGCCCGCTCCACTGGCTCGACGAGGCCCTGCGGTGCCAATAACGAGGAAGAGGACACCGCTGACTCCATCGAGGCCCCGCCCTGCCAACGACGAGGCAGAGGACATCGCCGGCTCAGCCGAGGCCCCACCCTGCCGGCAACGAGGGGGAGGATTTCCACTGCTCCGTCGAGGCGTTGCCCGGCGGCAACGAGATAGAGGACATCGCCGGCTCCCTGAGGCCCCGCCCTGCTGCCAATGAGGCCGCGCCACACAGAAAACAAGGAAGAGTAGAACACAGTAGGTCGTCGCCGCTTGGGTCCAAGTAAGGCCACCGCTGCTACCCTTCGGTTGACCATTGACGGCCAGTTAGGTTCTTGGCAGCGACATAGAGTTGGAAAGTTGTGTTGGAGAAGAATGCTGCTTCTACTTAACTGCTGGTGCAGTTGGCCGACTGACACGTGGGCCCAACAGGCCACATGTCAGTTACTCAACTGCACCTGCAGTTAAGTCACTAAAGCTTCTTTTCGGATCAGCGGGACACAGGTGGGTAGCTTTGATTAATTAATTATACCTCCAGCGCACACCTTTTTAGTTGAAGAATGTATGAAATGTAATGAAATCCGACATGTTTATATGAAATCCGACTGTGTATGAATGAATTTATTTCGATTAGTTCGAATTCCTGTATCACTGGCATTGGATGAACATGCAAAACAATACGTACTAGCATTATTCCCAGGGTGATCACCTCGTTTGCAGCAGTTTCACATGTACTCCCTCCGGTCCTTTCTAGTCTGCATACAAGTTTTGTTTGTAGTCAAAGTATCTCTACTTTGACCAATCTTATAGAAAAAAGTATGCACTTTCACAATGTGCGAAGTAAAAAGGAACAGAAGGAGTACAAAGAGTTTGAGCAGCTTTTTAGTGTTTATGTAGATTGCAATCAAACACACAGGGCTGGCAATTCATAGAGAACATTCAAAACAATCAATGATTATGCATCTCAGCGACTCACATGTCAGAGGCAATATTTACTTCACAACTAAAGAGTAAAGAAAAAACTGATCGACGCTACTGACAGCAAAGGGCGTCCCATTCGAAAATATCAAACGCATGTCTTGCTAAAATCAATGAGCAAAATTTGACAAGGTTGTTGTCGGTGTCAAAACCGGCGAATCTCGGGTAGGGGGTCCTGAACTGTGCGTCTAGGCGGATGGTAACAGGAGACAAGGGACACGATGTTTTACCCAGGTTCGGGCCCTCTTGATGGAGGTAAAACCCTACGTCCTGCTTGATTAATATTGATGATGTGTGTTACAAGAGTGGATCTACCACGAGATCGAGGAGGCTAAACCCTAGAAGCTAGCCTATGGTATGATTGTTGTTTGTCCTATGGACTAATGCCATCCGGTTTATATAGACACCGGAGAGGGCTAGGGTTACACAAAGTCGGTTACAATGGTAGGAGATCTACATATCGGTATCGCCAAGCTTGCCTTCCACGCCAAGGAAAGTCCCATCCGGACACGGGACGAAGTCTTCAATCTTGTATCTTCATAGTCTTGGAGTCCGGCCGATGATGATAGTCCGGCTATCCGGACACCCCCTAGTCCGGAACTCCCTCAGTAGCCCCTGAACCAGGCTTCAATGACGACGAGTCCAGCGCGCATGTTGTCTTCGGCATTGCAAGGCGGGTTCTTCCTCCGAATAATTTATAGAAGATTGTGAACACCAGGATAGTGTCCGGCTCTGCAAAAATAAATTCCACGTACCATCGTAGAGAGAATAATATTACACAAGTTCAATCTGCTGACGTATTTTGTGGCGTGACGTCACACCATTACCAAGCCTTTACTCAAATTGTTTCTATTGTTCCACCTCCGTGCGTTTAGCGAGGCGGTTTCCTTGGCACGTCTTGTCGAAGCAGAGATCGTGTTCCCCTTATTCCGGGATTCCCATTAATACGGACGTGGGTAACCCAACCGCGCCCGTTGCCACGCCCCCTCCAACGAAGGCGGGTTCCAGACGGTCACGGGGACGGCTCTTGGTATTCTCCCTCTTTATAATGAGACCAAGGCCCGTTCTTTTCCTTCAGTCCTCTATCGAATCCGCCCCTCGCCCCGAGTTCCAACACTCAGGGCTCCATATTTGGGTACCATTGATCTTTGACAATGTCCGGCCCCGACCTACGAGGCCGTTGGATGCCCTCCTCCGTCATGGAAGAGGACGTGCTAAAGCTAAGAGACGCCAGGTACTTAACCTACGAGATTTCGCATACGCTGCCTGCCCAAGGGCAAGTTATTCCTACTCCCGGGCTTGGCGAGAGCTTCATGTTCGTGTCTCACCTCCGTCGGGGTTTAGGCTTCCCAGCGGATCCCTTCGTGAGGGCGCTCATGTTTTACTATGGGCTGGAATTCCATGACTTGGCTCCGGAGTCTATCCTCCACATCTCATCATTCATTGTCGTCTGCGAAGCCTTCCTCCGCACTACCCCTCACTTCGGCTTGTGGCTCAAAACCTTCAACGTGGAGCCGAAGATGATTGAGGGGCGTCAGGCAGAGTGCGGCGGGGCGGTTATAAATAAGAGGGCTGATGCTCCATGGCCCGAGGGCTCTTTTCAGGAGGAGCTCGGCTTGTGGCAACAGGAGTGGTTCTATATCACCGCTCCCAGGGGCAGCAGGTAGAGGCTGCCGCCCGTCTTCCGCTCGGGCCCTCCACAGCGGCTGACGTCATGGGTCAACAAGGGGCGTGACTGGGGGCCGTCCAAGGACGTTCCCGTGTTGCAGGACCGGATTCGAGGCCTCCAAGAAAGGGAGATCAATCTGGCCGTAGTGGTACAGGTTATGTTGATCCGGGGCCTACTGCCCTGCAAACGTCGACCCCTCCGCTTGTGGGAATTTAATCCGGAGGGGCCACGAGCTCTTCAACACTTCATGGGTTTGACACCCGCGGAGATGTACAAACTGTTCTTCGGATCGCAAGAGATGCGTCTGGAATTGACCGAGGATGCTGGCCTAAGCTGCAATCGCCCGGATACTCAAGTAAGTAGCCTTGTGTCCGGACACATCGTCCATTTATTTGATGTGGGTTTGCCTTTTAACCAGCTATCCCTTGGACAGGAGTGGATAGCGCAAGCAAAACTGATACGGTGTCCGGCCCCCCTCCCTGAGACCATGCAGGATCCCGTGTTAATCAAGATGTTAGAGGTTGCACCTTAGGAGGAGGGCGAAGGAGGACACAAGGGATCTACCACCTCAGCCACAGAGGCTTTCAGTAAGGGAGGAATCGAGAGTCCCTCCTTCCAGGGAGAGAAGAGGACCGCTTCCAAAGACCCGGAGGCCAAGGCCTCATAGCGGGGAAAGAAATCTGTACCGGAAGGTCCCATGCCGGGAAGAGCCCCGGCCGAACTGTCTCCTCGGAGGAATCAGCCCTCTAGCGAGCCGTAAGTAAAAAGGGGGGGGGTTTGTAATAGTGGACATCCCTGTTTAATTTCTAAGGGTAACCGAAGTTTTCACCTTGTAGTTCGGATCTCAGCCCATCTCAGCACAACTCATCTTCGGGAGACCTTCGTCCGGAGATGATGGAGAGCGAAACACCTCCATCTGCCGCCCCATCGCGCGGGGCGGACGACCCTGAGGTGTCATCGCGGAGGGTCTCCCCGAGCCCGGCGGGGCCAGAGAGTTCGACACCCATTGGAGTACGGCCAGTGGAGCTGCAAGATCTGCTTAAGAGGGCATCCATCTCAGAAGATCACCGCACATTAATGGGTATGGTGATGGAGAGGATCTCGTCCACCGAAAGCGGGTTGTGTGAGGCCGTCGGAAGTTTGCTGACGGGATTTGAGGTACGCAGAAAATGACATACCTTTTGATAGTTTTGCACATGAAGTGTGCCCTGTATAGATAGTAGCCCCTGAGACTTGGTATGCTATCGAAAGCAACAGCATGCCGAGGATCATAATCTCAGTTATAGATTGTCACCTTTCCTATGCAGGTGGCGGAACGTTCGGTGGCCAGCCGGACTGATGGATTTTCCGAACTGAAGAGGCAACTCGACGTTGCGGATGCGGACATCTCGCTGGTCAATAAACGACTCGATGAGTCACAAGGTATGTGGTTGCTCTGCGGTCGCCTAGTAAGGGGGCTGACGCCCATTCCTTACAATTTGTATGCCTGATGGAGATAGTGCTGCTGCTGTGGAAGGCCTCCGAGCAAAACTTGCTCGGGCCAAGGAGCAAGCCAGAAAAAGCAAGGCGACTGCCTCGAAGGCAGCGGAAGAGCTAGAAGCCGAGAAGGATGCTCACTGCCGAAGCAGGGAGGAGATGGCCGGAATGGCCATGAAATTAAAAGTTGCTACCAACCGCCTAGATGTTCTTGAAGGAGAACACCGAGCAGAGCAAGAGGACCTGAAGAAGGCCGACGCCGAAGCCAAGGATGCCCGTAGTGCAATGCGGTCTATGAAGGAGGAACTGCGTCAGGTCGGAGACATTGTGGTTGGAAAGCCCTTTATGCTGCATAGGAAGTTCACGGACCCGAAGTATGCTTAGCTGGGCCGATTGTACGGTGCGGAGGATCCTTATCTGGACTTGGCGGCGAGTGCGGCGGACGCAGTCGTGCACTTTCGAAGCCAGGAGGATCACGAAATGGAAGAGCTTTTCTGGTCTCAATTCCATAGTCCGGAGCGTCCACTTCCGTTGAGTGATCGGCTGGTTGAGTGGGCTGAGCTGAATAGATTGTCCGGACTTTCCATGACGGATGTGGTCGCTCATCTGTGGCCGAAAGGGCCCAAGCCGAAGAGTTATTTTGGCTTGTTGCAGCAATTCCTTGGGGCGGTGCCGTGTATTGAGGCGATGAAGCGGTCGGCATGCATAGAAGGTGCATGGATGGCTCTCGCCCGTGGTAAGACATACTGGGCAGAGATGGATGCCACCACTGTTGCATCCCGGGGTTCGGACAAAAGCTGATTCCCCACCGAGCACTATTTTGAGGAAGTCCTGCAGGGCGCTCGTATAATAGAGTCGCAGTGCTCGAAAGATGTTATGTTTGAATGACATGTATGATTTCTGAGATCATGTTGATAATGCAATAACTTTTTATACTTGTGTGTTCAAGTATTGAACTATCTCCTGTGCGGCCGTATATGTATGAATAACCTGAAAGTTGCAGTCTTTGGCTTCAGCCCCCACGCACATGGTGCGGGGGTGTTTGCAAAAAGAAAAGCGCTTTTTCACACTTAATCCAACGTCTTGGTCCTTTTAGGGAGGTGATAGCGTAGCAAACTAGGCAACCGGACTATAATTCTTTATCACTTTCACTTAGCCATAGGAGCTCGAATGTGGGGCTACTATATAGCCCCTAGCGGCACCGCTCCTCTCCGAACTTCGGGGCGCGTATGTGCCTGACCGGGAAGCGGTCCTTTGTCAAAGCGGAGGAATTCTAAACATTCCAATGGTCGATCGAGTGGTTGACCAGTCTCTCGCTATATCATGACAGTCAGTTTTCGGCTTTCTCTACTGAGGTGCTCGTCCGGCCCAACCGGGGCACAATCGCAGTAGTTCTCCTGGTGCCGCGCTAGCCGATGATACGGAACGTAAGGCAGCAAAACACAGGAGCCGGGCAAACCCAACATTTGACCAAAGACATGATTCGGAGCTGATGCATATAAGGCCTAACTCGAGACGGTGAACACTCCCTGAGGTGTTCGGTCTTTATAATACCGGGCAGAACAATGCCCTAAGCCCCTAGTGTCCAGGTTCAGGCGGGAACTTCTGACGCGTCCGATGCCAAAACGCCAGCCTCCTCCTCGGTTATGGTAGGAAACCGGGGGATGTGTATCAACAAGAGACAGTAAGAAAGGTTGACGCAGGGTCTTAATCTGAAAAGAATCCTTGCAACGGGTCCCTACTGCACGTCTGCGCCTATGTCTCCGTTGTGCTGTATCCTGGACGGGTGTAGCACGAGCTTCATCTGTAAAAGAGAAGGACATAGTTTCCAAGAAATATCGTGCAGAGGTTGTATAAGAATAGAATAAAAGGAAGAAAATTGAGCTTTATTGGCTCTCATCATTTATACACGCAGCCCCTTATAAAGGGGATATGCGGCTGGGAAGCCCCTTGCCGGACTCGCCTAACCATGTCCGAGGTCTGAATGAACTATTTTAAGGGGCTTTGACCCACAAGGTCTGATTAGTGTGTGGCTGTCGAGGCAGTCTCACATTCTCCATAGTCGAGGAACACTCAGAGTTACTTTTTAATGAAATTATGCCACGTTGACCGGGCATTTTTAAGCGTAAAAAATGCGTAATGTGGTATTGCATTAGGGCTGGCGGAAGCTGCGCGCCCCAGTAGTGCTCAAGGGCTACTATTTGAATGGGGCGATGGATAGTGAGCTTTTCGCGACGAAGGTTGTCGGATGAACCGAACACAACCTCTAGTGGTACGGAGCCTGTATAATTGGCTTAAAGGCCTGGCGTCACTCCTTTGAAGGAAGTGCTGCTATGGCGAATTTTGGTATGGTCTATCCCCATTCTGCGGGCGGTGTCCTGGTATTGCAAGTGCCTCGCTGTCTTTTCGCGTTATCACATGAAGTGAGTTCACTGTTTTGACTTCTAGTGGGAAAGTCTTCTGTTTTCCGGAGTGCTGCTTTTGGGTTTCGTAACTTTCGCTTGGTGTGTCTAGCCCCTTGTGTTTGGCATTAAGTCGGCCGGACTGTTTGAAGACCCAACAATCTCTGTGGGTATGGTTTGCAGGCTTCCTGGAGGTACCATGTATTTGACATAGTCTGTCCAGAATCTTATTTAGGTTGGATAGCTCGTCACTGTTGTCGTTGAGGGGCAGTGTTTTGTTGTTCGGCCGAGAGCTTTTGAATCCGGCGTTGACCGCCGTACTATTCGGGCCATTTTCCTTATTCCGGTGCTGATCTTTTCTGCGTCGTGATTTCCCATTTCCATCCCTAACTTCGGATGTACTCGGGTCGCTGGTGCTGCACCTAGCCAGCCAGTTGTCTTCCCCTGTGCAAAAGCAGGTCATGAGGCTTGTTAGTGTGGCCATTGTTCTTGGTTTTTCCTGGCCGAGGTGTCTGGCAAGCCATTCGTCTCGGACGTTGTGTTTAAAGGCTGCTAAGGCTTCAGCGTCCGGACAGTCGACTATTTGGTTCTTTTTAGTGAGGAACCTATTCCAGAATTTGCGTGCTGACTCTCCGGGCTGTTGAGTTATGTGACTTAAATCGTCTGCATCCGGAGGACGGACATAGGTCCCCTGAAAATTTGCTCGAAACGCATCCTCAAGCTCTTCCCAACTTCCAATGGTATTTTCTGGGAGGCTTTTAAGCCAATGCCGAGCTGGCCCTTTGAGCTTGAGGGGTAGGTATTTTATGGCATGGAGATCGTCTCCTCTGGCCATATGTATGTCTAGGATGTAATCCTCAATCCAGACTCCGGGGTCTGTTGTTCCACCATATGCTTCTATGTTTACGGGTTTGAATCCCGCTGGAAATCCATGATCCAGTACCTCGTCGGTGAAACATAGTGGGTGTGCGGCACCCCTGTATTTGGGTGTGCCGTTGTCTTCAAATGCTCGGGGGGTTATGTTGCTTCCTGGAGTCTTCTTTTTTGGCACATAAATAGATCTGACTGGGTCGTCCTTTTTTCGAGGATCTTTATGCTGATCGTGTGCCGGCTTCTGTACGGCGCCCCTTGTTGCTCTTGGCCTATCATCTGGTCGTCTATCCGGCCAGGCGGCTTCTTTCTTTTTTGACTGCGGGGGCTCTAAGGCCTCCTCGTCAAATTCGGGCAACAGCTTGCGCTTCGGGTAGCTCTTTGTCTGGTGACTAGCGCCATGTTTATCTGCGCTGTTGAGTACTTTGCTCCATCTCATTCTGAGTGCGTCCTCCGCTGTTTTGAGCTTCCGCTTTTGCTTCTTCAAACTTCTTGCAGTGGCGACAAGCCTTTTATGAAGATTCATATGCTCTGGTGATGTGAGATCATCTTCGCCGGGGATGGGTTGCTTGTCCAGTTCATGTCCGGCTGGCTGCTTGTTGACATTTGCGTCGTCCACTGCTTCACCCTGCTCTAGGGCCGGGTCCGTATGGGTGCCGTTTTTATCGATGCCGGTCTTCGGGCGGCGCTTGCCCGCTTTGGTTGTTTGTTGGGGGAGCTGTCCTTCGCCACGTCCCGTTTTTCCTCATTATCGCTTCCTTTTGGTGTATCCACCATGTATACGTCATGAGTTGGGGTGGCTTTCCCGTGCCCGGTAGGCGCTGGTTCTTTGTCGTCTCCTGCATCGTTGTCCATACTGTCGATGTCTTCGGAGTCATAGTTTAGCATGTCGGTTAGATCGTCGACAGTGGCTATTAATTGGGTGGTGGGTGGACTTTGAATTTCTTCGTCGTCCGCATCCCAACTGTCCTGGCCGCAGTCCAGCCAGGGCTCTCCTGATAACGAGAGATATTTTAGCGAACTCAAGATGTCGCCAAAAGGTGAGTGTTGAAAGATGTCCGCTGTGGTGAACTCCATGATCGGCGCCCAATCGGATTCGATCGGAGGAAGCGCGGGAGGCTCGGAGTCCGGCAAGGAGTCCGACACCTCGGAGTCACGAGCTTTATGAGGGACAAGGTCAGTGTTCGGCTCTATCGCCGTAGAGGTTGCAGCCCCCGAGGCGGTGTCTAGCCATCCGTCCTCGATCTGTGCAGTCGGCTCCAAATTGAAGATCGGAGCGGGTTCGAGTGCAGCCTCCAGGGTACTGTCCGGCTGCAGAGCTAAATCATGCTCGCCGTGACAGTGCGGCACGCTCGGCTGTGGCTCGAATCCATCGAGGATCAAGTCCCCGCGGGTGTCAGCCGTGAAGTTCAAACTTCCAAATCTGACCTGACGGCCAGGGGCGTAGCTTTCGATCTGCTCTAGATGGCCAAGCGAATTGGCCAGCAGTGCGAAGCCACCGAATATGAAGATCTGTCCGGGGAGAAAGGTCTCACCCTGGACTGCGTCATTGATGATGGTCGAAGAAGCCATCGAGCCTATCAGTGACGGCACAGAGGAACTCTCAATGAAACCACCAATGTCGGTGTCAAAACCAGCGGATCTCGGGTAGGGGGTCCCGAACTGTGCGTCTAGGCAGATGGTAACAGGAGACAAGGGACACGATGTTTTATCTAGGTTCGGTCCCTCTTGATGGAGGTAAAACCCTATGTCCTGGTTGATTAATATTGATGATGTGTGTTACAAGAGTGGATCTACCACGAGATCGAGGAGGCTAAACCCTAGAAGCTAGCCTATGGTATGATTGTTGTTCGTCCTATGGACTAAAGCCATCCGGTTTATATAGACACCGGAGAGGGCTAGGGTTACACAAAGTCGGTTACAATGGTAGGAGATCTACATATCCGTATCGCCAAGCTTGCCTTCCACGCCAAGGAAAGTCCCATCCGGACACGGGACGAAGTCTTCAATCTTGTATCTTCATAGTCTTGGAGTCCGGCCGATGATGATAGTCCGGCTATCCAGACACCCCCTAGTCCGGAACTCCCTCAGTTGTCCCATTCCAAAATATCAAATGCCTACGATTGTGGAATGGGTAGGGTTTGCCATCAGTTCGAACATTGACATGGCACCTCGTGCTTAATAAACCAGCTGTTCTTTTTGTGCAGTTCCACCAAAATCAACCAAAATCGCGCGTAGCTTGTATGATTTCGCCCTTATATGTTGCAACGCCTTGAACTTATTGGCACCTCCTTTCTTGTGGTGGAAATGAATGATTCGATGTATTCATGAACATTTTGTGTAGTTCCCATTGAAATCAAGCTGAGCACCCCTATTTGCACAAATACAAAAAAGTGATTAGTATAAAGCAAACTGTACTATGAATTGATAGTTTAAACAGGCACCTACATGGTCCATGTAGAGCATAATTTTAGAGAAATGGAACTCACCAGAAAGAATCCTAGAACAACATTGTACTAGCGCATCACAGCAAAAAAATGGAGATTTGTCAGTCCTTCTGAGCTGAAGTTAGTTTGGTCTTGTGGGGAGTAATGTAACCATCCTTCAACTGCTCCTTCTGATGAGAAGATAGATAGGGCTTCTTCATACTGGCATAATCGGAACTAGTCACTTCACGTAGTCCATATTCTTCTTTAGAGGAAGATGATCCTGTTGTGCAAAGACAAGAGGGTAACTAAATGCTAGCATCCCTGTTTGCTCGAAAAAAAGGAAAGTAAATATTTAAAACAACACAGATGAAGCACTTCTCAAGGACAATACCACTTTTTCATGACAGTATCTAAACAGTAGCACAACACCAATAGAGATGACAAAGCTCAATCATATGGATGAAATCAGTGGGCGAGTACCAACCTTTGTCAGGAGGCTTATTGCGTAGAGCATACAGATGAAGCACTTCTCTGGAACCATCTGTTGCTATCTACTGTGGTGGCCATGCTTACTATATACTCCTCGATTAGTTTAATGTTTCCAACATCTTCTTGCGCAGTTCCACTAAAATATATGGTATCTTCAAAGAAGATCCATGTTTGCACAAGTAGGGATAATTACGTATTACATTAAGAATGGCATCAAATCAATGGCAAAACAATTGCTCATTCCAGCCATAGCAATAAATTAAGATGCAAAACTATATCATTACTTGTGTCATCACAGTTCCAGTGCTTCATTACAGCACCGGGAGTTGATTTTTGTTTTTCTTCTGCTTATTCTTCCCCTTCATAACTTGGTTCAATAACAGATAAGCTTCACCTTCAATGTAATATTTGGCATGTCAATTAGGGAGAACAAGTATAGCACTAAACAATGACATTAATTTTCTGATGAAAGTGGCAAAATACAGGCCAACAGTTGTGAAATATCCTTATCTTACCTCAATGGGATATTATGGTGCACATATAGATTGGAACTCTTGTCTCCATTTGTGCATTTCACTAAAATCAAGTAACATTACCGTACAAGTAGCACAACATATGAAAGCACACTGCAGAATCATGTGAAAGAAGGGTAGTACTGACCTCTCATGATGCGGAATTCAAACAACTCACAAGAAGAATATCTTAACCAAATTTGCCAACACGGATAGGAAGTAAGATCTCCTCTTGTGCAGTTCCACTAAGATCAAGCAATCAAGAAATGTTGTCGGTGTGACATTTTGGTTGAACCGCACAAAACACTCTTAACACAAAAGTGTTTTGTGCAGTGCAACAAAAGGTCACAATGGCAACGAGGTGAAGTAGATAACCCTGTTTACACAGAGGTGCAAAGGAAACAACTAGTGGTCAATAATGGTGGATGACACAGAAGCCAACAAAAAGAAGCATCTACCTTATCTAAATGGGAAAGAAAGCAAGAAAGTAGCATTTCTCAAATGGTGGCATTGATTAATATTAACATAGAGATTATATTAACAATAAAATTCGTTAAACATGTAATTTGCTTTTAACTGTGGCATTGCATCAATTTTCTAGCGGCATTATTAGGGGTGTTTGTTTACAGGGACATTTTGGTGTGGACACTAAAAAAACTCTGCGTCACTCCCATCTAAACCAAACAGGAGGGACTTTTAGGGACTAAAAGTGGGCATTTGGGACTAAAGAAAGAAGACCCCGAGGGAGTCTTTTTGGGACTTTTTCCAACAGTTGCCCCTGCCACGCATCGCACCTTGTCTCTATTAATTAATTACTAGGGGTAACATGGTCTTTTAGCATGTCATTTAATAACCTCTAGTCCCTGTTTGGTCCCTGGAACCAAGCAGGTAGGGACTAGGGAGTTTTTAACCAAATAGGGCCTTAGATTAACAACAGCTAAAGAGTTGCACGGGACAGTGGATGCACCAGCACCATGTGCATCTACCGATGTACTGTGGTCATGCACAGTCTGTTGCAACAAAGAACAAACAACCAAGGAGCATATTTGTGTTGGTCCCAATTTTGTTATCTTTAGACACCTTTCCCTATGTGAGCGCAGCAAATCTAGTCCTGCTCAAACTCTGCAGCCTTGTCCCCCAAAACAAAAGATTAGTTCGTTACAGATGTGCGTACTACGTTTGTCATTGTTTTCCCTTTTCGACCAATGTAGGTGCTGGATAGCCAGTCTGTACTAGTACTTTCGCCTCTTCCTTTCCTCTTTGAGCCACGTCCTAGATTTATGTGATACAACTTTCCCCACAACTTTCCCCCATTCCTTTCCTCTTTGAACCACGTCCTAGATTCATGCTATACAACTTTCCGCCTTCCTTTCCTCTTTGAACACGTCCTAGATTCATGCTATACAACTTTTCCCACTACTTTCCCCCACTCCTTTCCTCTTTGAACCACTTCCTAGATTCATGGTATACATGCAGCTAGAGAAATGCATGTGGAATAAGTAAATTATACCTTAAGGTTCTTGGGGCATGGTTCGGTGGGCGAAGGGACGGCGGCGAAGAATAAGGGGTCAGAGGCCCTCCAGCGCCGCCGTTGGGTGAAAGTGAACAGCTATGCCGGTAGTGGATTCCCTCCCTCGCTGACGGCGACAGCGTTAAGCCTCCTTTCCTTCCTGGTGGACGGATCCTGCCGGCTCTTTGAGCAGCAGTGAGGGGAGAGAGAGGCCAACAAAGTCTTGTTTAGATCTGGAGAGGGTGAGAGAGTGTGAAGAGAGCAACTACAAGCGCTGAGGCTCCAGCGTGTATATATATATTGGAGAGAGTGTGAAGCATGCAAACCCTAGAAAACAAGCGCCTAGGCTGCAGCTTATATGTGATGAGGTGATTATACGGTAACTACGAGATTGTATAGCTCCGTATCCATCCATTTTGACCAGTCAAAGAATCCTCCTGGCACAAATTATGCTCAAGTGTAGTTATCGAACCCGAGACCTCAAGTTTGATGAGCGACCAGGCTAACCAGCTACACAACCCTCCCGTTATGTTCAACGAGAGGAAAATAACCTTTTATACATTCCTGCATTCGTGTGACAAGCATGCCGTGTTTTGTGTGTGTGTGTGTGTGTGTGGGAGTCATTGGGATTTAAATCATAATCGTGGCATGTGGCTTGGGGGGTAAGACTATCCACAGTGGTGCAGAAATAATGCAGCCTTAGTCACCTTACCTTTCTCCACATAGTACGTTGGGTCCCACCAGTCAGAGGGTGAAACAAACAAATTTATAAGAAAAATTAAAAGCGCCAACGGTGTATCTTACCTCACACGTCTCGCTACTTCTCGGGAACATTGTCCAATTTATCCCTCTGTTCGCTCACGTACTATTTTAAGTGAATCCTTATTATAACATGCACACAATTTTGGGCACTTGTATTCGACCTAAGTCAGTGTGCCACCGTATCTCGTACTTACTACTCCCTCCGTCTAGGTGTAATAAGTCACGTTAGAAGGTGCAGCAGGACCAAGGTGCGTGTGTGTGTGTATGTGTGTGTGTGTGTGTGTGTGTGTTTTACATCATGTGTGTTTTAGAGAGAGCGATAATTCGACCTACTCCTACAGAGAGATGGTGTGTAGTGTACGATTTTAGCCGCGAGAGTTGGTGCATCCTATCGTTTCCGGGCGTGTCTGGTAGGGACATGCAGACAGCTACCACGCCCACTCCTGACCAGCCTGGCCCACCCAAAGCCCCTCCATCGCCCGTGCACGCTTCCCGCCCGAAATGGTCAGCGCTGCTCCAAAGAATCGGTGCCGCATTCATGCCTGGGCAGAGCGAACGCGACCTCTCACTAGCGCTAGAGTGATGGTTGCTTTGTCCGTCCAACTTGATGATGGGTCTATGTGACTTGACGGCTCATTGGTCTTTATTACTGAGGTGGTAGGACTGCTGGATGTCCCACACTTTCGGCGAAAGGAGGTACTACTAGATTACAATTTTCTCCATTCTTACAGCGGAGGAGTGCAAGAGCAGTAAAAACACGCAGGCTCAGTGATTATATGTCCCACCTCACACTATCACCACATTTTTTGAACACCGTGCGACACCTAACTCTTTACATAGTACTCCCTCTGTTCCTAAATACTAGATGAGTCCCCGCGCGTTGCCGTGGAACAGCCGTATATCTCTCTGCGTAAAATTATCGATTTCATAGAACTAAAAACACTCTATAACCGCATGACAAATGTGGTAGCCAAACTAAGAAAACTCCCATCATCATTTAGATCATCCACGTAAGGAAAAAAGATCAGCCAACTCCTACTACATAATGGGATTATATTTTTCTTTTTGACATGTTAATGGGACTTAAAAGCTCACTTACATGCATGCTACCGGTGCATGCTTGCATGCAGACATGCTGATGTGATTTAAAACCCACTCACATGCATGCCACGGTATTTCTACATGCTTGCATGTGGCTTAGTGCGGAGCCTCTCAACGTCTAGATCAGACGGCTATAATGGACTGATTTAGTTCATCTAATGACTACATTAATTTTGATGATGTGGCTCAAGGAGAGGATAGAGAACTCCTAGTAGTGGGGGCTAGCTATTACTGGTAGATAAGTCTTTGCAGAGATTCCACTAGGTGAACTACATACGGAACAAAATGAATGAATCTACACTTAAAATGCATGTATATACATCCGCATGTGGTTCATGGTGAAATCTCTACAAAGACTTATATTTAGGAACAGAGGAAGTACTAGTATAGTACGTACTGTAATTTATCAGCGAGATAAATTTGTACAATGCTATGAAGCTTCCAGCTTCTGTTACATGTATCTTGCATCCAAGGTTGATCGTTGCAACATTTCATCAAATACAAAGGAGACTAACATGCATGCTATTGCATCTCAATGACTAACAGATAATAGCAAATATGTACTCCCTCCATTCCAAAATAAGTGTCTCAACTTTATGCAAACTTTAGTACAAAGTTGTACTACTACTAAAGTTGACACTTATTTTGGAACAGAGGCAGCTAAAGAAAAAAACGATCCATGTAGTCCCTAGCCCTTGAACCGTGAACCCTAACCAGGCTTCAATTTGCTGGCAATGTTCGAGCTTCCTAAGAAATGAAGTTTGCAACCTTTTGACCATCGGATCATTTTGTGCAATTTCACCAAAATCGAGATGAGCATCCCTGTGGCAAAGAAATTGAAGAAGTGTGATTAGAATAAGATTACTGGGACTAGTTGATGAGACATAAACTTATCACAAATACAGTATGTAGAAGCCAGTAGAGGTATGTGCGGGGCAAAGAAGTAGAGAAATATCCACATGGAGTGATGTGGGCAGCTGGAGTAGTGGTGCAAGCCGACTATAAAGGGAGTTGTACCTGAGGGACATAGCTCAACCTTGAGGAGGGTGGCGGGAGGCGGCAACTGCCCACGTCGCGGCAGTGAGCAAGGGACGAAGGCAACCTCACCGGCTTTGAGAGAGAGAACGGCGGGGACCCCTGATCGGGACGTGCCGACAATGGGTTTTCGCTGTCGGCGACAGCGACCGCATCTACACTAAGCATACAACCCTTCCCCCGGTGGACGTGATCCGCCGGGATGTTAGAGATGTGGCCACAGTCATTTTGTGCGAGAGAGTGTGAAGAGAGCAACCCCAGCAAGTAACCGTGTAGGCTGGCCTGTCCAGACTATGTATATAGTGGAGCGGTTTCCTTTTCTCTCTGTATGAACCTATCATATTGCGTACGTGCCACTGAAGAAAACAAACTTTATTTATAAATGACGCGGCACCTACTACTCGTTCTCCTATAACCTTGCGCTTGGCATCTCCAAAATATTAACCTTGCGATTGGCTCTTCGCCTCTTCGGGAAGTCGAGCAATAATGGTAGTGCAGTATATATCGTTCTGGCTATATGAGACCGAATGAATTGCTGCACGTCCGCCACGTGGGAGAGGGAGAGTGCTACATACAGAGAAAAATGAGTGAATCTACACTCTAAAATATGTCTATATACATCAGTGTTTGGAGTATGTACTAGTAGTTCATATTGAAATATACTAAAGGACATATATATTCCACACAATATGATATAATCTCTATAACCAAGGTAGTACTACCTCCGTCCGGGTTTATTGGTCCCCATTGTATTTCATGCCAAATTTTGACCATAGGTTAAACTAACAAAATGTTCACGCATGTCACCAAACATTATATTTTTGAAAACTATGTTCAAATACGAATCCAATGAGATAATTTTTCTTGACATGCATTAACATTTTGTTAGTTAAATCTTTAGTCAAAATTTGGTACAAACTACAAAGGGGACCTATAAACCAGGACGAAGGTAGTAGGGACGAGGAGTAAACGGAGGGAGTAGTCAATTTTTCTCCTCGTCCTACGAGCCACCGCGCGCATGGGCGAGGGAGCGGGCGTAAGGCAGACAGTACTAAGCAAGCTTCACCTCATCCTGCAAGCCACCGCGCCCATGGGCGGGGGAGACGGCATACTAAGCAAGCTTCTCCTTGTTCTGCGAGTTGACGGGACACATCAAAAGTACTCCAGTGTATAGAGCCTTGCCTCTAAGGTAGGCCCCACATGGTTTGCCTCTTTTTTTAACATAATGCGTCAAGTCGCAATTTATTTGTTCACCTGTGGTATACGATCCTCCCTCCACAAAGTGGACAACCATTACACGTGCTAAATTACCATGTGGGCTGCCTTTTTCGTACAAAAATGAGCTCCACCGTGTACCCGCGCGGGTGTCGGTGGGAAAGAGACGGGAGTACATGTGTCGTGCATGCACCTCTTCTCTTCGTGCACGTCCCCCACCTACGTGGGTGTGTGTGAGAGATACAAACCGCGTTCGTGAGTGTTTTTTGTTTTGGGGTGGGGGTTGATTTCGTGAATGTATTTGTGGGAATATGTGTCGATGACATCCGAAACAAAATTTTGCATGCAATGTGTTTGAAATGGAGGCCTATCCATATCATATATAGAGGGTCGGGCAATCCACGAGAAGAGAGGGAGGGGTCATAGATATCGATAGAGTCGAAGAGAGGATCAAGTGGGTGGGTGCGAGATTGATGAAGAGAGCCATTGAAATTGTGTGTGCGTGCAAGTCAAAGATATAGGGTGATTGTCCTTCCAGAATGTCAGAGGGCACATGTCAAGTTTGTGTGTGGAAGGGAGACATGACTAGAGCGCTCGATGTGTCGGTGTGTGGGGGGGAGGGGGGTGGGGGAGGGGTAGGCAGAGGCCTAACTATAGAGGTAGAATGACTTGTATATGTATTGAGAAGGAGAGACCCAACTATGTCTTGAGGGAGATCGGTTGACATCCATACATAACTGAAGGACGGGAAATATGATGGGATAGAGAGAGAGAGGAGAGAGAGATGGAGGGAGAGGGGTAGAGTGCTGGATGGGTGATGGAGTTGCTTCTCAAAGATGGCGGGAGAGGCCTACTAGACAAACTGAGGGTGGAACTGCAATGTTATCAATAAGAGTGGGGATGTGTTTCTGTGTGTGCTTGTGCATGATAGATCTGTCGGGATGCATCCATGGATGATGAAGGGGAACCATGTGTTTGGTAAGCAAACCTAACTAGATCGGTAGATAAATTTTTGTTTGTCGGAGGAAGGGAGAGACGTAACTAATGAGGTAGATCGATTGACGTGTGGGTAAAAACGAGTTATAAGGACCTAGCTAGCTATATGTATAGCGATAGATCGGTCGGTGTACGTCCATTTGTTAGAGGCAACTAAGGCCCAGCGAGACAGATAGACAGAGAGAATGGAGCTAGGAGGTGGTGCAAGAGGCCCAGCTACTAGCTAGATAGAGGGAGGAGTGTGCGGTTGTGAGATTGATGAAAAGAGGGGCGAGAGTTTACACATGTGTGTGACCGTATGAGAGACATGAGGCAAGGACACACAAAGGAGAAGATTGAAGGTGCGTGTGTATGTTGTAGGCAGGCATTGCTGGAGAGGTTTATCAATCGGTGTGTGTCGGAAAGGAGTTGTGGAGACTCTGGGAGAACGACCTAAAGAAAAAAATGAATGTGGCCGGTGGATAGAATGCCAAGGGAGGGGGAGGGCGAGGAGGGTGTGTGTATGCACGAGAGAAAGTTAGTGGTAGCTACAAAGGTTAGAGGATTGTGTGGGTGTAAGAGACTAACAGAGATCATAATTTGATATGAAAGCGGATTCATATATTTGAATAGGAGATCATAGTGTTTTAAACATATGCATGCATGAATATAACGGTGATACACGTGCGCTGCACATGTTATACCATAATGTGATAATGCATCGCGTTTGCAACTCACAGCTAAATGTCGAACAATCTAAACCATACTATACCTCAAACAAATCTCACATTTTACTTGAATTTGTGATAATGTGTGGCGTTTGCAGCTTACAACTAAATATCGAACAATCTAAACAATACTATATATCGAACATTCTCACATTTTATTTGAATTTGTGGTAATGTGTGGTGTTTGCAACTCACATCCAAATACTTGTAGGCGTAGGGGGTGGGGCACCATACATAATGTGATAAACACATTGTCCATATGAGACATGGTTTAGATTATGAAGATCTAGCTAGAGCTAGAAATGTAATGTGATTTGAAATCAACATAAAGTGGATTCAAAAAATCAAGTTCGAGTTCATATAGTACACATAGTTCATATGTAACTCAAGACTAATATGTGGTGTGCTGTGAAGATAATACACAAACGATGGTTTAACTTGACAATAATGATGATTGTAGATCTTATTAACACAGAGAAATGGATTCAAATGCTTTGACTTCACAACAATCATTACTGTAGATCTTATTCAAATAAAGAAACGAATTCAAATTTAGTTCATATTGAAGCGGTAGTATATACGTTTGGAATGCACTAAAACATTCATTTGAGTAGTAGGTTGCATGCATTATACACATAACGAAATATTTTAATTGAACATAACATGAATTCAAAGTTTTGAATGACATTTGTAGTGCGCATTGATTTGGTACAGTACACATTAGGCTTGTTCGGAAATTTCAACCCACGCCTTGTTAGCCTGAAATATTTAAGATATATCTTTGTCTCGTCGTGCTCTGACAACTCCCTCCATCTCAACCCGCGCCTTGCTATTCCGAAATTACATCGCGCGTGAAAACTCCCACCTCCTGTGAAATCCCGACACGCGAAATGCCCGTGGTACCCCTGAACCAAAAGAACCGCCTCAAATTGGTGGGGGTACTTTCGTAACTGACCCCACATTTCGGACAAGCGCGTTCCTAAGCCATGGTTCCCCACTGCCATCCCATCCGCCCACCCATTTGTACACCGAGGCTATGAAAACCTACGATGAAGCCCCACACCCTCCTCTGTCCGCCACCCAGCCGGAGCCTCTTCCCCGAGGACGTCGTCCACAACAACACCTTGACGTCCCTCATCCACCATACCGGATGAGGATCCATCGTCAATATCGTCGTCCCGCCGGTTCAGCCACCCCGTCCTCCACCTCCAAGGAGCTGCCCCGACGTTCCCCTCGTCTTTCGCGCCACCTCCATTCCCACACCGCCGTCTTCACCTGCACCACCGGAAGAGCATCATCATCACCGTTTCCTCGGATGAAGCTGCGGCCCAATTGGCGCCACCAAAGAGGTTGTACACTAATCGCCGCATTTTCTTCTTGATTCGATCTCACGGTGCTGCCGGCACTTGGTCCCGAGCCGACACGGCGCGGTTCCATCCACGGCGGTAGCGCCGGCCACTTCCTCCATGGTGTTGCTCCCTCAGCAGTGACGTCCACATTAGTAGGAGCTGCTACTGCTTTAGCTCTCGCTCGCGCTGCTGCTCTGCTCTTGCTCTGGGTCCCCTGCCTGGTCTGCTCTTGCTATTGCTCTTGCTCGCGCTGCTGCTCTCGCTCTTGCTCTTGCTTGTGATGCTGCTCCGATTTAGCTACACTTCAGTCGACTGAATTGACTTTTGGGTCAGTCAATTTTCAGGGGGTGGGGGGGCTCACCGAGGTGAAGGAAGAACCAGCCAC